>NC_056726.1:1363584433-1363591933 GCF_019279795.1 Protopterus annectens
AGGTTTGGACAACAGTAAGCAGTGTTAATGTACGGTTAAATGAACAGGCGCTTACATCATGTAGGCTTTGCTTACCAGTGTGCAAATCTGCTTAGCATTCGCATTTAAGCAATGCTTAAACCCGCTAAGCATAGCTTAACCTTGGTAACCAGTGATCACATTCCAGTCTGATAAAATAAAAGGATAATGACATCTTTAATAACTGTATTTAATTCCCTGTACATAACATGCTTCTATGTCCTGTCATTACTGTAGCAAGGGATGTGAGTATATTGTATTGGACACCTGAGTATACATGTGTAGTACCACAATCCTTTCTCTTTGTATTTGTTTCATATATAGGCAGTATCCCGGGTTATATGCAGTCACACTTGCATGTTACAACAGCTACAGAGGACTGGCTGACGAAGATAGTTTAACCCATATTGTATCATTACGTTACTACTTTTAACAGTGATTTTCTAAGTAAGAGTAGATTGCAGATTGTAGTACTGGAACCATACACCCCTGCATGCAAAGCTGGACTCTGAGTACTGACTATCTTGTCCTTGGTTTTTGAGCTGTATGTTTTTATGTATCTCTTACTGGATATTGATCTGATATGTTGATATTAAATGTAGACTAGTATGTTTTTGGACATGTCATTGAGGACAGCTGTCATATAGTAATGGTATACCTTTCAGTTTCAGACATCTATCTTTCAAAACACTTATCCTAATGCGTAACCTGTTAGCTATCTACTTTCTGTCTGTCCTGTGTACATCTGTGCAGATGTCAGATATTGCTATGGCCGTACCACTATGTAGGTGCCCACATTGCATTGTGCTGTGGGCCTGGTCGCTGCTGCTACTTTCGACATATGGGAATTTCCTTAATGTGGGCCTTGCCCCTTTTCCTTGTCTGTGTGAGGGACCTTACAGAGGTGGTGGCCTACAGATTCACATACAGTAGTTGGCAATATATCACAGGACAGGACATGTGGAGACAGCTAAACAACATGGGGGACATATCCCTAGATTTGGGAACAGATCCTATGTCATCAGTGCTGTTATACACATAGTGGATTGATTGATTGACAGGGTTGTGTGGACATGCATTTAGTGAGTGACTTCACAACTCACAGTGATATGTCGCTGAGATACCTTTCCACTGGCATGCTGTCCACAGATGCCAACATCATTTGGGTAGTTAATAATAGCTCCCAACTTGCAATTGTCTGCAAACTTTGTTAGCCAGAGCCCCTTCATGTTGGCATGGACTTCAGAGAAGATACCAAATATGAGAGGAACCAGGACAGAAACCTGTGGGACTCCACTTATGACTGCTTAGCAGTCTGACTTGGAGTCAGCTATTTCCACACTGTGAGTCCTATCTGTGACCCAGTTTGCAACCCACCTAGTGATATAGAGGTTGATGTCCAGCTTAGTGAGATTTTGCATGATTCCTGAGTGGGGAATGTTATCAAAGGGTTTGGCCAAATCAAGATAGGCTGTATGTGCCACCTTGCCTTCATCCCCAGCTCATGTGACTGACGGCAAGAAGTTGACCAGGTTGATTGAGCAGGTGTGACCTACCCTTCACAAAAGTAAAATGTCTGGGATCCTGAGTCTGCAGATTCCCATATCCCTGTTTATTAGGTGCATGATGAGGCATTCTATACCTTTGCATAACAGACTTGTCAGGCAGTTGGGGAAGTATTTCCCAGGGTCTGTTGTTACACCTTGTTTGTGGAGAGAGGTGACTGTAGCAGTGCACAATTCAGTAGGGACAAAGCCTGAGGTGAGGCTGTGCTTGCATAGGGCACACAGGTGAGGTACCAGGTTGCTCTGTAGTTCATGTAGAACACAGCCAGGGATATTGTCAGGCCCCATAGAAGCTGTATTCTTGGCCTTGGATAGTGGTGTTTTAACCTGTGCAGCAGTAATACTGGGTACCTGGCAGTGTACTTGTATTGTGATTGGTCCTTTGAGAGGGAGAGAGGAATAAAGTTTGCACTCAATATGTCAGCCAGTATATTGGGAATATTTGTTGGCTCAGTCTAGAAGGTACCATTGCCTAGTAGCTCAGAACAAATCTTGGAATTGCCATGGAAATTCTTTACATAACTGTATGAGGCCTTGTGGTTATCTTTACTACGTGCTCCAATTCTGTTTTCACAGTTAACTTTGTAGTATTTGATGAGGGATATCAACTTTTATTTGAGGCTGATAAGGGTTTTTATCCAGTCATGGGACTTCACCTTATTCCATATTGGTCCCTTCCTTCTGTTGTACAGTTTCTTTACGGCTGTTGGACCACCAAATCGGCTTCCTTTTTTTCAGAGCTGTGGGTCCTGGTTCTATTGGGTATGGTGGTACCCATGCATTTGTGTATGTGTTCATAGTGCATTGTTGTTTGATCCAGTAGTCATGTAACTAGTCTCTATTTGCATGGCTGCCATGAGGTTAGCCACTTATGTTGTTATGAGGCCATAGTTATCTTTGGACAGGCTTTTCATGGTGCCTACCTGTTAAAGGGGTGGGGGAGGACTGTGGATTTCCAAAGGTGATTAATTTGTGTTAAGATATAACAAGGGAGGATTGGGTATTGGTGTAGAGCAACAGTTGACCATGTTAGCAAGGACCTGGTCAATGTGATGGGCATGTGCACCAGTACATGTGTAGCTTTCCCAGGTAATGGTGGGGTAGTTGGAGTCAACCAGTATGGGAGGGTTAGATTGGAGACTAATATTCTCCAGGGTGTTTAGGGACATGGAGTGTGAGTCTTGGGACATTTTTGGGACCTATAGCAGGCTACAACCTGAACCAATGCCTTACCCAATGTTAGCTACACTTGCAGGATCTGTAATGCATAATGTTGTTCTACCACTCTGGAGGTGTGTGCATCCTTAATGAATATGGAAATACCACCACCATTGGCGCTTCAGTCCAAGTTCTGCAGCCAACAGCTGTGGAATGAGTTATAGACTGGTAGTAAAGGGGTGCTTCCTGCTGTCTTTAACTAGGTCTCTCTTACAGCACAGATGTCATTGTATCCCATTTTAAGGAATACTTCCAGTGAGTGCATTTTCAAATTTAGACTTCTAGTGTGCAGCAGCATGACCCTCAGATTGCATATATTTGTAGCTATCATATATTTCTGTATATTGATGTATACTTATATATATATATAAATATATATATATATATATATATATATATATATATATATATATATATATATACATATATATATATATACAATATATATATATATATATATATATATATGTATATCTATATATATATATATATATATATATATATATATATATATTTATCTGTGTGTTTATTCACGTTGAGATATATATATATATATATATATATATATATATATATATATATATATATATGTTCATAGTTTCATAGGCTGATACTAGGCTATCTGCCCTAGGGCATTTATAAGCCTAGCCAGCGTGTGTTTGGCTTTCGCCACCCTTTTAGATTAGTTGACTGTGCCTCTGTATAGTAGGTCACAGAAGATAGCCATTTTGTGATTAGTTTACTGTGCCTCTGTCTATTAGGGACACAGGAGAGATCCCAGGGGTACACCTATGATCTCCCATCCACTCGTCAAGATTTCTCTTGAAGAGGGTCATTGAGGGACTCTGCCTAACATGGATTGGGATTTTGTTCCAGAGTGAGGGGAGCCTCTGGGATATGAATCTGTCTCTCCAGCATGTCCTATTTATTTCTGTGCTGAGGTTTAAGTCCCTGGAGCATGTAACTCTAAGGGATTTGGATTTCCTGAGGTGGAGCATGTCCATTAATTCTGGGTTGGACATGGCTTTATACGTCAGGCACAGATCGCCTCTGAGTAGGCGGTAAGCAACTGAGTAGCGCTGGAGTTTCTTTAGCCTAACTGCGTAGGGCATCTGTTTGAGTCCCTCAATCCTCTTGGTGAGGTACTTTTGGGGTCTTTCTAGTTGCTGCAGGTGTCAGGTAAGGTACATCCTAAATGGAGCATTGTATTCAATTATGGGCCTGATGTGTGATGAGTAGAGGGGCACAATGACCTCTCTTGATCTAGATGTGAACCCTTTCGTGAGGTGGGCTATATAGAAGGTCTTTCTAACCACTTTGGCAATGTGATTGTCAAAGGAGAGATTGCTATCTACTTGGGTCCCCAAATCCCTAATTACTTCTTCCGTACTTAATGGATTATCACCTATGTGGTAATTTGTGGGCACTTTGTTTTTCCCAAAGGGTATGACTATGCACTTTTTTGGCATTTAGCTTTAGGCCATGGCTCTGGCACCAGTTATCCGTCTCTGTGAGACCCTTTTGGAGGATGCTTGTGTTAGTCGGCGAGTTGATTATGGCACCCAGTTTGCAGTCATCTGTGAACTTGGTCAGCCATAGTCCTCCCATGTTACCCTGTACCTCAGAGAAATATATACCGAACAAGAGAGGTTCCAGGACTGAGCCTTGTGGGACACCACTTGTAACTGGTTTAGAGTCTGACATGGCACCTGCAATTTTGACCATGTGGGTTCTATCCCTGAGCCAGTTTGCAACCCATCTTGTGACATAGGGGTTGATATTTATGCTGGTGAGCTTATTTATGATGCCCGAGTGGGGTATTGTGTCGAAGGCTTTTGCGAGGTCCAGGTAGGCTGTGTGGACTACCTTCCATTCATCTATGGCCTTGCTGACTGTTTCAAAGAAGTTGACCAGGTTCAAGAGGCAAGACCTGCCCTTAACAAAGCCGAATTGGGTAGGATCTAGTGATTGGAGGTTCCCAATGTCTTTATTTATGAGTTTCATGATGATACGCTCCATAGCTTTGCAGACCAGGCTAGTCAGGCTTATAGGGCGATAGTTTCCGGGGTCCATTGTGGCACCACCTTTGTGGAGTGGGACCACTGTTGCTGTACACCATTCCTTGGGTACATATCCTGTAGTAAGGCTGAGATTGAACAGTGACTTTATTTGAGGGTTCAGTTCTTCTTGGAGTTCATGTAAGACGCAGCCCAGGACACCGTCTGGTCCCATTGATGCTGTGATTTTTGCTTTGGAGAGAGCAGCTCTCACCTGTGCATCTGTGATGTCAGGTAGGCTACACTCTGTTGGGATAGACATTTGCTCTTTTGGGGGGGGGGGAGAAGTTTGCACTGAACCTGTCTGGCAGGATGTTGGCAATGTCTGTGGGTTCAGTGTATTTTTTGTCATTTTGAACTAACTCAGAGCATATCTGGGAGTTGCCACCCAGGTTCCTGACATAACTAAAGAAGGCCTTGTGATTATCTTTAGCATCTTGTGCAATTTTTCTTTCGAAGCTGGCCTTAGATGATTTTATGAGGGATCGTAGTTTCTTGCTAGTACTGATCAGAGATGCCTTTCCTTTTTGGGATTTTGCTCTATCATGTAGTAGCTTCCTCCTTCTGTTGTATAGCTTATTTGTGGCTGGGGTCCACCAGACAGGTCTCCTGCCTTTGGAGGAATGAGTCTTGGTTTTATTTGGGATGGCACGATCCATGCATTCCTGCAGGTTTCCATAGAAAGCTTTTGTAAAGGATTCTGTGGTTTGGGCCGTATTTTCCACTAACCCGGGGGCTTTGAAGGATTCCACCTTGGTTTTGAGAAGTGTGAAGTTTGCTTTTGAGAAGTTCTTCACCGTGGTTTCCTTGGCTGGGGGTGGGGACGGGATATGGATGTCCAGTGAGATTAATTTATGGTCAGATCTTACCAATGAGGGGTATACCTCTGGTATGGAACATAGAGTCCCCATGTTGGTGATGATCAGGTCCAATATGTTTTCCCCTCTTGTGGGAGTGGTGACCAGTTGTTCCATAGCATTTGAGTTTATAAATTCTAGGAACCATTGGGCGAGGGTGTTGGGGCTTGAGTAGTGCTCCCAGTCTATGTTTGGGTAGTTGAAGTCACCCTATATAATGGTGTTTGGAGAGACCTTCATATTCCCCAGTGTTCTCAGGAAAGCCGAGTGGGGTTCCTGAGTTTGGGAGGGTGGTCTGTAGCAGGCTACAAACTGAAAGGCAGTTTTGCCCACTGTTAGTTGCACATGGATGGTCTCTGATGCTTCATGCAGTGCCACTAACCTGGAGGTGTGGGTATCTTTGATGAATATGGATACTCCCCCTCCTTTTGTGGTTCGGTCTGAGTTTTGGGGCCGAAAAGCATGGTATGAGGTATAACCTGGTAGTGCTGGGGTGCTCTTAGGAGCCTTGAACCTGGTTTCTGTTACTGCACAGATATCAATATTCTCCATACTGAGGAGAGCCTCGAGTGCATGCATCTTGAGGTTTAGACTTCTGGCGTTGAGCAGCATTACCCTTAGTTTCTTTTTCTTTGTGTTGTCTATGGAGGTGGGTTTGTCTTTTGAGCCTTGCCTAAAAATGCACTATAGGGGTGGCAAGAGCCTTAGCCAGTATTCAAAAGCCCAGGAGTGACAGGTGCAAGCCATCCCTAGCTAAACAATGTGGCTTGTCGAGCATGTCATCCCATGCTGACAGACACTGGATCCCCTTTGAATGACACCAATACTTTAGCCAATTGTTAAAATTGATCATTTTGTCTTTATACTGTGGCATCATTCTTGGTGAGGGTAAGATGCTACTCAAGGTCAGGGTCATACCGGCCTGGGCTACATGATCAGAGAGCTCCTCTATGTCTCTTTTCATGTAGTCCAGGGAGGTAGATCTCAGGTCATTCACACCAGCATGGACAATGATGGAGTCATATTTGTACTTGCTTTGGAGTGACCTGAGTGCTTGTGTTATGTGGCAGATCCTGGCACCCAACAGGCAGCTTACAGTGACCTTCTCCTTGTTCAGCCTGGTGAGTGGGACGTCAGTGTGTCTGACAATAGAGTCACCTATTACAAGTGTATTAGGTGTGTTGTTTAGCCTTAAGGGCTGTGACTGTGTGGCACACTGACTTTGTGAACTATGTGATACGTGGGTATTGTTGTGGGGTAGCGGTTGCTTGGATGTCTGCTTTGGAGGTCTCTGCTGCTTGGGCAGATTTTTATTTAGAGCCTCTGAGTATGTTTTTGTGTATTTATGTGTTTGGTTTTCTGTTGCGATAGGTCTATGTGAGACTGGATTTGTGGTGTGTGTGGTTACCTTCTCCTCCTGACTGACTGCGCCAGTATTGGGTTGAGAGAGCTCAGCCTCCAGTTTGGCTATATAGTTGCATCTCTCACATATATTTGAGCTAGTTGGGAGGAGGAGAGGGTGGTCTGTGTACATAAGGCAGTTGTAACATTGCCTCAAGATTCCCAGATTCACCAGCTGGACTGGAGAGTAAACCCGAAACTGACTTTTGAACATGCCAGAATAGTATAAGGAACTACTTTATGACTGATCAAAAAGGACCAATAGGGAGCCAAGTACTTAAAGGGAGTATAAGAGGGTGTAGTGCTTTAGTTTATTAGTGCTTACTTATAAGATTACTTATATGAGCAATTGCAGGGCTTTAGAATGAAATTAGAGTGTTTACT
>NC_056726.1:1363596933-1363606933 GCF_019279795.1 Protopterus annectens
AGTCACATGCTTACATATTATATATATTTCAATCAGTGTTTCTGATACAGATTTTTTAATTTCTCAGCATCGGTCTTGCATTGCTATAGCGGAGTGGTCTATATGATATGAAATTCACTGATAGGTTTTTACATAACATTCACTACTGGTTGCTACTTTATATAGAATTTTATAGATTGGTGTATTTTATTTATTGACATCCATTTATTAGCCTGAGGTATATTTCTCTCAGTGTTTCTGATACTAGTTTTCGAATTTCTCAGCACCGGCCTAGCATTGCTATAGTGAAGTGGTCTACAAGATATGAAGTTTACTAACTGGTTTTCACATAGCATTTACTACTGGTTGCTACATTATAAAGAGTTTTATTGATTGGTGTATATTAGTTACTGACATCCATTCATTGGCCAGAGGTATACTTTTAATGATTGGTCACAGCCTTACTAGTCTCTTAAACTATTGGTCAACAGCCATTAACTATTGTTCCACACTGAATAATTTTTGTATATATATCTGTCTATATTACCTAAATCTTTGTAAAGTTTTCTGAAGAAGTTCCAAGATATTAAAGGAACGAAAGTGCTTAAAACTATCAGTTTGAGTGTGCCTCATTTTTTCCATCTGATCTAAGAGTTTTTATACTTCCTTTTGAAGTTTTTGTTTTTTATATATACACATATATATATATATATATATATATATATATATAGCTATATATACACATACACACACACACACACACACACACACACACACACACACACACACACACACATATATATATATATATATATATATATCAAATTTCAGCATTTTGAGACCATGAAGCTGAAACTTCAGAATGCCGAAAGTGCATAAGACCGAATTCAAATATCTTTAATCCTCACTTATGCATTTCCGGTACGTTACATGAAGTGTCTGTTTGGGATGATGTTCGGAATGTCAGGTAAGTGAGTGTATGTGAGCATTTTTCTGACTTGCATGTGTGGGTTAGGTTAGCGAGGTGCATGTTGTATGCGGGTGACCGGCGTTCCACACCAGAGGTCAGCTTCTCGTTGGTCAGATCCGACCACAAGCTAATCACCCTAGACATCCACATCCCGCTCCCACCCCCCATTAAGAAAACAACCATAAAAGAATTCTCCAAAGCCAACTTCATGCTTCATAAGACAGAAGAGTCAAAATTCACGACACCCATGCAGATGGACAATAGAGGTATGACTGCTGAATCCTACACAAATGCACTTTATAAGCACTTACACGTGTGCATGGATTGTTCTATCCCTAACAGAACCAAGATGCGATCCTCCAAAAAAAGGAAGCCAATCTGGTGGTCTTCTGCCATAAACAAATTCTACAACAGAAGAAAGAAACTGTTGCAAAAAAGAGTAAAATCCCACGATTGGAGGAACTCCCTGGTCAGCCTCAGTAAGAAGCTGAGATCCCTCATAAAATTCAACAAAGCTAGTGATGAAAACAAAATCGCAACTGATTATAAAGACAGCCACAAAGCATTGTATAGCTATGTCAAGAATCTCAATGGCAACACTCAGATCTGCTCTGAGTTGCAGCACAATGACACTAAATATACAGAACCAAATGATATTGCCAAGTTCAGTGCTAACTTCACCCCCATCTCACCTCCTAAAGGGCCCATCTTTATACCAGAAGAATGCAAAGTTCCTTTTAATCACGGCTGCACAGGTAAAAACCTCACTCTTCAAAGCCAAGAACACAGCATCCATGGGAACTGACAACATGCCAAACTGCCTTCTGCATGAACTACAGAATGAACTGGCACCCCACCTAAGTACCATGTTCAATCATAGCCTCACCTCAGGCTTTGTGCCCATTGAATGACACACCGCGATGGATATCCCACTCCACAAAGGGGGCCGGCCACAACAGACCTCAGAAACTACCACCCCATTAGCCTGATGAGCCTGGTCTGCAAGGCCATGGAACGTATCATCATGGAACTCATAAACAAAGACATTGGAGATCTCCAAACTCTGGACTCCACACAGTTCGGGTTTGTAAAAGGGAGGTCATGTCTCCTAAACCTGAAAGACTTCTTTGAAGTAGTCACCAAAGCCATAGATGAGGGTAAGGTGGTTCACACAGCCTATCTAGATCTAGATCTTGCCAAGGCCAGGGCATTCAACATAATCCCCCTCTCTGGAATTATAGATAAACTCACTAAACTAGGTATAAATCCTTATGTCACAAGATGGGTTGCCAACTGGCTTAACGACAGAACCCATACTGTAAAAGAAGCAGACTCCAAATCAGACTTCAGACCAATGACAAGTGGAGTACTACAGGGTTCAGTCCTGGGTCCTCTCCTGTTTGGTATCTACTTCTCTGAAGTACAGGCTATCACAGAAGGTCTTTGGCTAACTAAATTCACAGATGACTGCAAACTAGGAGCCATAATCGAAGCTCCTAATGATGTGGACATCCTACAAAAGGGTCTCACTGAGACAGATGCCTGGTGTCAAAGCCATGGTGTCAAGCTCAATGCCAAAAAGTGCATTGTCATCCCCTTTGGTAAAAACTCTGTACCCATGAACTTCCACATAGGTGGTAGTCTACTTAACACCGAAAGTGTGATAAGAGACCTTGGGACACAGGTGGACAGTAGTCTCTCCTTTGATAATCACATCGCCACAGTGGACAGAAAATCCTTCTACATGGCACACCTCATCACAAAAGGTTTCTCATCCAGAAAAAAAGAGGTAATTGTTCCCCTCTACTCATCACTCATTAGATCCATTATAGAGTACAATACCCCTTTTGGTATGTACCTCACAAGACATCTAAAACAACTGGAAAGGCCGCAAAAATACCTCACAAAGAGGATTACTGGCCTCAAACAGATGCCTTACGCAGACCAACTCAAAAAACTCCAGCTTTACTCCGTCGCATATTGCCTACTCAGAGGCGATCTCTGCCTAACATACAAAGCTATGTCAAACCCAGAGCTGTTGGACATTCTCCACTTAAAGAAATCCCAATCCTTCCAAGCTACACACTCTAGGGACCTACACCTTGTCACCACAATAAACAGAACATGCAGGAGGGAAAGATTCCTGTCCCAGAGACTTCCCATACTCTGGAACAGACTACCTATCTATGTCAAACAGAGCTCCTCATTAGCACTCTTCAAGAAAAGTATTGATGATTGGATGAGTAATAGGAAATTCATCCCGGGGATCACTTCTGTGGTTCTGCTTGACAGGGGCACAGGAAAATAATTTTCTTGGGTGGTGAAAGCTAGGGTACCTTTTTGGCTAGGCTTGTATATGCCCTTGGGCCAATAGCCTAGTACCTACCTATGAACCAATGAACCTATGTAAATATATATATATATATATATATATATATATATATATATATATATATATACATACATATATTTAGATATATGTATATATTTATATATATTGATATTGATAACATTTGTTTTACATACATACTGAGATATTTATATATATATATATATATATATATATATATATATATATGTGTGTGTGTGTGTGTGTGTATAGATTTACTTTTCTATATATATTTATGTCATATGTGTGGATATGTTATATGTATATCTCTACATATATTACATATTAGTATATATATATATATATATATATATACACACATTTATAGCTATGTACAACACATTTAATGTTAACAAATCTTTTCCCTGCTGTTGAATGACTGTCCTGCATGATATGTTTGAAAAAAACATTAGGCATAATTACAGCACGGATGGCTTAGTGGTAAATTGTAGTGGCAATGATGTGCAGGTTCCTGGGTTCAAGCCTTGCAAGAGCTGTTAGATGCATAGTGATTAAGGAACTTTTAAACAGGTTTGCATGGCGGTAATCAATGCTATCTTCCGGTTAACTATGCTGACAGACGGTTAGCCTTAAAAGTGCTTAATATATGTAGGCATCGCTTAGCATCACGCAAACTCACTTACTGCCACTTAAACTTAAACTTTCAATGACACCTCACGTTTGCGGCTGCTACACTACCCTGGTTAGCATATACAGAATAATATTCACTACCTATTTATAAAAAATACATTTTAGTTGTGTTTCACATATGAAAATGGATGGACTGTTGTGGGGCTTGAATCATGATTGACTGCATGCTAGGCAAGCACTGAAAGCATTTCGCTATTCCAGTTTCATTATTTGTACTGTGCCTATTTCTTTTTAGCTTGTTTTGATGTTGAAACTCTGCTATGCATAGCTGTGTGATGGGCACACCTGCTCAGCTACTCTTAAACTTTAATGCACACAGGAAAAAAAATTAAGGAATATATTTTAAATATTGCTATTAGACACTTAGAGCATTGATAGAATGACAGGATTTGCATTAGCATGTATTTTGCAAGGAGTGTGCAGTGTGTCACAGTGCCATTTTAAAGGACTGAACTACATTTCTGGTGTATGGTGCACACATATATTCTGCATACCTCTCAAGCTCTTAGAGCAAAAAAATCTGGACAAAGCCTAAAATGATGGGTGGGCAAATAGGGATAGATTTTAAATATTGCTCTTACAAACTTAGAAGGTTGACAGAATAATAGGTTTTGCATTAGCATGTGTTTTCTGAATGATGTAGAGTCTTAAACTCAAATATTTGTCATTATTTAATGACTTCAATTCCCATCTATTTGCCAAATAGGTGCAGATTTTAGGGGGAACGCACCAAATATATGAAGCAAATATCTGGACATTCAGTGAAATTCTGTACAGTTGAGAGGTATGGCTCTCTTTTATTTTCTCCACAGACAATAATATGCCCATGGGGACTTTCATTTATTTTGAATTGCTGAATGGCAATTCTCAAGTGCAGGGGGGATGTGTATTGTGAGAGCACTGCTCTTGGACAAATCCCCTGCACTCGCACACAGAAACATGTCCGTTTTAGAGCATGGCAGTGCGCCTTCATACATATACATAGTGAGCTGCCATGCTGCATGGGAACTGTCCCTTCCATGCAGGAATAAGCTGTTCCTGCATGGAAGTTTGCTGAATCCCAGGGTGTGTTTCTGACTTGGTCAGGCACTTGACATTTTAGATCTGTGAACTCATAGAGCCAATCTTGTAGACAAATCTCCCAGAATGAAGGAATGGGCTGTTATTTAATTATCAAGTGTCACTGTTATTGCCTGAAGTGCTGTTTTAGTTAGCAAGCATGGTAGTAAATTCCAAAGACATGCATCTGAAGTGTTTCTCCCTGCGACTGCTCTGAAAATGGGCTCTGTCCCACTCAGACTTTCCCTATAAACAAATGTTAAATACAACTGGACAATACTCAAGTCTCTTCCTCTTGAAGAGGCAGTTATCTACTTCAACACCACCTTCCTCAAGATTCTAGATTCCCATGCTCCAATACGGTCCATTAGAACTAAAACCAAAACCGCACCATGGCTCTCTAAGGAAACAAAATCCAAAATCCTATCTAGAAACAAGATGTGGGTCACATGGCATACCTCTAAAGACCCACACTCCCACCAAACCTTCCGGCAACTTAGAAATGAAACTAAAAGAATGATCTTAAATGATAAAAAAAACCTTCTTCCTCCACCTCCAACACAAACACCTTAATAATCCACAAAAATTCTGGGCAGGCTTAAACAAGCTCCTGCACCCAGGCCAGGCAACCACCCCCACTCCAACAACTTGCAAACAACAGTGTCCTGTAAACATTGCTAACACATTCAATAGTTTCTTCACAGAAACTATACAATCCCTGGCCACACAATTCAAGCAAACAACCAGCCCACTCCACTACCCATGCCAGCAGAATACTACAACTACATCAGATCATCTATTTACCTTCGATCCAGTACCCATATCCTCTATAACATCTCTTCTTAAAAAACTAAAACCCACTAAGCTAGCAGCTGACCTTCTCCCAGCTGAGTTTCTGCAAAAAGCAGCTGAGGCCATTTCCTATCCCGTCTCCATAATCATAAACCATACCTTGTCAGAAGCCTTCATCCCCTCCATATGGAAAATGTCCCACATTATTCCTCTCCATAAAGGTGGTAGCTCACTAGAGCTAACCAACTACAGACCTATAGCTATACTCTCACCCCTGGCCAAAATTATGGAAAAGTGTGTCCACAAACAACTGATGGAACACCTCACCAAAAATAAAATTCTAGCCAACTCCCAACATGGCTTCAGGCCAAATCACAGTACCACATCAGCCCTACTATCCTTTTCTAATACCATCAATAACTTCAGAAACAATAATAAACTATGATCTGCTCTTTTCTTAGACCTCTCCAAGGCCTTTGATATGGTGAACCACATTCAACTCCTCCATACATTAAAAAAACTATCACTCAGCAATTCCACGCTGAAATGGTTCCAATCCTACCTGTCCAGTAGGCAACAGGCTGTTCTATGGCAGGACAAATTATCCACATGCCTACCTGTTACACTTGGAGTTCCCCAAGGATCTATTCTTGGCCCTCTTCTCTTCACCATCTTTGTTAATGACCTGCCCACAATCACCTCCCATGCCACATGCATTCAATATGCAGATGATTTGACTATCATCAGCACTGCCTCCAACCTGGCAGACCTCACTGCTTCAACCCAAGACACCTTCAACCTAATAGAAAAATGGTTCTCAAGTCGTCAACTAGTTCTCAACCCCAACAAAACAAAACTACTTACTTTCTCACCCACTAACAAGACTCTTCCCCACCTTCTCTATTACATCCTCCAATGGAATCACTATATCACCAGAAGCTCACACAAAGCTATTAGGTGTTACCATTGATAACTCCCTTAAATTTGACACCCATTTCAATCTAACCATCAAAACCGTCAATAAAAAGCTTGGCTCTCTCTATAAAGTAAAACACTTTCTCACTCCTCACGCTAAAATTACAATTGCCAGCACACACCTACTATCAACTCTTTTCTATGCCTCCCCCCTTTTTACAAACCTAAACAAGACAACCCTTAACAAACTTGCTTCTTGTTACAATCACATAGCTAGATTTGCCACAAATTCCACCTTTAGAACGCACCACTGCACTAACTTGAAGCAACTAGGGTGGTTAGAGGTTTTCCAGCCAACTCCATTTCAACCAACTCAAAATGGCTCACCAGATACTGTATCACCCAGAGAAAACACCAGCTCTGAAAAACATCATTCACCTTTATATTAACCTGCAATCTTTCCCCAGCCAATAATTCTGCTGGGGATTCTCTATTCGCAAACTTTGTAGGTAAAATGTGGAACTCCCTACCGACCATGCTCACCTCAGAACCTTCACTCCTACAATTCAAAAAAAAAGCTTAAACCCCATCTCAATACTCTCTGGCAATGTCCCTGTTCCAAACCTGATTAACAACTATCATTTACCTTTCTCTTACCTCACTATCCTTAACCGCTTTTTAATAAGGCGCCTCGCCTTTGTAACTGACCTATGTTTTTTTTTTATATGCTGCTGTTATTTTTTTCCCAAGATGTGATGTATCTTTATATTGTATTTAGAACTCAACTATCTTCCTTTTTTGCATTAACAATGTTCATATGTCTGTTATGTACCTGAAGCTTTTCTCCCCGGGCCTCCGCTGAAAATGGACATGTATCCAGTCGGACTCTCCCGGTTAACAAATGTAAAATAAAAAATAAATAAATAAAATAAATAAGTTAGTGCTGGCTGGCTGCTGTGTCCGATTGACTGAAATCCTGTTCATGGTCATAAATCACCAATACAATCAGTTATATGTTGCAGTTTAGATTATGCAAATCATGATGTTTATTTTGCCTATTCTTGGGTCAGCTTTTTTTCTTCTGTATTTCTTTTGCACCTAATGCTAAGCCAGTCCTAACACATCCCCCCTCTTTTGGGCTACTGTAAAACATCCTATACCCTGTGGCTTTTACAAAGTATATACATTTAAAACTTAAAACTCTCCAGTGTTAAATCTGATGAAGTTTTGATACATAAGTGCTCATTCAAGATAAATAAAGAAAGATTGTTTGAGAAGAATGTGAAGCCTCAGACATACCTTTTTTTTTTTTTTTGCATGTGACTAAGTAATGGTATATTATTTCTACATTTACTTGGTTTTGACCTGCTGAAATCTGTATTAACAGGCAGTTCACCTAAATATTGAAAAGTGGATCGTTTCCTAGCATTAAGAATGAAATTGGGATTAACACCAACAAGTAGATCCAACCTTTTGTTGATGTTTTGCTGTTCAGAATTTATGACAAAAGGGTACCATAGTGAATATGATATACCCATCTATACTCAAAACAATATGACAGAGTCTGCACACTGTGAAAAACTCTGGGGATGAAGCTCTGCATATATACATTGGTGTGATCCATGGCATAGGGGACAGACGGTGTGAAAATAGCACTAACGCTCCTTATAAAATGGAGATACAACCTGCTAATGCTGAGAATGCAAATACATGGATCCACTTGAATATGAGTAGTGCATACTAAAGTGCTTCTATCAAGCAGACTGGAAAAGTAGCTGCAGCACCACATGAAAAGGAATAAGGCTTTTATAAGCAGTGTGCATTTGAGAGGATCCTACACATAACAGACAAAGAACGGATGTGAGATGGAATGCCTGTAAAATAGATGGAGGAAGCTCATCAGTCATTGGTAGAAATTTCCAGATGGTAGACACTTAGCAGTTGGAATTGATAACAGCTGGGGAGATGTGGTGATCAGAAGGACATGCGAACAAAAGTTTATGGTACTATTGCCGAGTGATTACGTAAAAAAATGGTCCAGTGGAAAGACAACTGAAGAAGGTATTATTCAACTGTCTAAACAATAAGAGGAAATGGGATGGCAGAGGGAGCTGCCTATGTCGATTATCCTTCTGTCATCTTCTCTTTCTGCTGTGACTCTTCTTAGTGGTGACACCTGAAGGATAATGCTGTAGAGAACACAATGCTTCTGTGGAGATGACTCACTTAGGAAGAAGCAATCCTTGTGCAGAGGAGTTGAAAGGATGCTGTTTTTTCTTGGTAAGCTAAAAATATGCAGATAAGAAGGAAGGAAAGCTATTCATTCCCTGTATTCCAGGGTTTAATGCCTACCACTCATTTAAATAATCGAATTTTGTAGCTGTGCTCCGAGGGAGAGAGTACACATAATAACTTGCATCCCTATCACCCCACAAATAAACTAGATAATGACCTCGAAGGTCTGTTTATCTTGGTATGTAAAAATAAGTCCACCTACCACACCACTGCTAAGTACAGAACTGTCTCCATGACCTCTGCAGCCCACAACACCTATTTTACCAAGCCCTTCAGTCCCTAGCTATTACATTAAATACAATCCTTGTAAGTGACTTTAATTACTATTCCTAAATGGGTAAAAATACACTATGAACAACAAGTTTGCACAATTGTTCCCGGACTTCATCAATGCATACTAACAAACCTTCCTCTACTAGAAATACTTGATTTAGTTACTGCTAATACAGCTGTGGTGTACACCATCCTTATTATTACTCCATCAGTAGTTGAATCAGATTACCATTTCATGTCATGGAATGAGAATCAGATTCTTATACTAAGCAATGTTTTTGTCAAACAGGACCAATCCAGGTTATAGGCTGCATGTGTATGTATGTGTGTGTGTGTGTGTGTGTGTGTGTGTGTGTGTGTGTGTGTGCGTGTGCATGTGTGTGCGTGTGTGTGTGTGTGTGTGTGTGTGTGTGTGTGTGTGTGTGCATGTGTGCGTGTATGCGTGTGTGCGTGTGTGTGTGTGTGTGTGTGTGTGTGTGTGTGTGTGTGTGTGTGTGTGTGTGTGTGCGCGCCCTATAAGCCTGACTAGCTTGGTCTGCAAGGCTATGGAGTGCATCATCATGGAACTCATTAACAGAGACATTGGGAACCTCCAAACACTGAACCCTACCCAGTTCGGCTGTCTTAAGGGCAGATCATGCCTCCTAAACCTGGTGAACTTCTTTGAGACAGTTACC
>NC_056726.1:1363611933-1363684433 GCF_019279795.1 Protopterus annectens
GTCTTCTCTACAAAATCAGATTGTAAAGGATTTCACCATTTAGTTAATGACTGTTAATCTGGCAGTTATTGCAGAAGACTAAAGCTTCAAATTGTTAATGAGCTGCTTTCTGTGTCAATGGTGCAGGGTTTGAATATTTCCACCTTCATTACGTACTGTTGCCATAGTTTGCCGTTCACTCCCAATTGCACAGCTGATCTAATTCAAGGAATACTATGGCAATATAACCATCACATCAACTTTTTAATTTAACATATGCTAGTTATTCTTCAAGGGCAGCAGGCACTGCATTTGTAGATGAAACACTGAAATGCAACATTGTTTTAGAGCAATAATCTGTGCATTAGCAATAGTTATTTTTAATGTGAAACTATTCAGATGACTTTTACATCTGAAGATATTATGAATATTGGATTAGTATATGTTATCAAGTGATTAATTTTTCTTTTGATCTCTTAAATTCTCTTCTATTTAAACTGTGCTACATGGGGCTGGATCTTATGGTATAATGTTACAGATCTTTATACACTTTCAAATAGTTCATCCAAATCTACCAATAAAGTACATGTAATTTAGTCTTCATAACAATAAGGAGTGTACACAGTCAAGAAAGTGGCTGTAACTGCTGGTGGGGGCGGGAGCTGTCTGTGGATGAAAGTACCCTATGCTGGTAACACCTGGTCATTTTTAAAAAGTCTTTAATCTGGCTTTATAGTACTACTGTGTATGTGCACATGTGTGTGTGTACGTGTGTGTGTGTGTGTGTGTGTGTGTGTGTGTGTGTGTGTGTGTGTGTGTGTGTGTGTGAAATAAGTTGGAATACTTTGGCTACTATGTGAAACAAATTTGAAAAATTATTTTTTTTGACATAGACATCCGAGAAGGATGCAGTTAAGAACATAACTATAACTGCTGTGTTTGGGAGGATATTTGTGGATAAAAAATGTACACACACTCTGGAAATGGCCATGCATTTTCAGTGAGTGGGAGTTGAAGTGCATTTTCAATGAATGTGAGTTTCAAGGGAAGAGAAGTTTACTGTTTTTCATGATAGGTCTGTTTTCAATGTGAGATTGTTTTCTTTAACAAATGGCCATAGGCGTTTCTGCTGTAAAATTTTTAATAAAGTTTTTGAATCAAATCTCTGTAATCATTGTAAAAGTAAAGATGAAAATAGTATGCACACTGACAGGTCTGGACACTGTTTATGGTAGTTGCAGAGAGATAGCCAAGTAATGGAACACTGGAATGGCTGAGAGTAGGATCCTTGGTACATTACCCTGCCTAGGGCCCTATTTGACCAAGATCCAGCTCTGTATATCACTGATGTATTTTCCCATCTAAATTTCTCCATATTATAGTCATATACGTATCATCTGTGATACGGATAAACAGTAAACTTCTCTTCCCTTGAAACTCACATCAATACTTGGTCCACTGCTTGTCTCAGTCCTCACCAATAACCTCCACATTACAAATAACTTTGCTACCATCATACAATATGCAGATGACTCCACAATCATCTGCTCTTCACCCTCCTTGCCACAACTACAAGACATTACCCAAAGATCCTTCATGGCCATCAAATCCTTCCTAAATAGATTTCAGCTCATCCTAAACCCCAACAAAACCAAACTAAAGCTATTCCTCAACAACAATCACAAAACAAACAGCCTCAAACAGGACTTTAAAATCACCTCATACAACCACACACTAATTGAACCAATCACTGAAACTAAACTACTAGGTGTCATGATTGATATTAATTTAAAAACAGACAAGCACATATCACTTGCAATTAAAAAGGCCCACATTAAATTAGGTTCTCTGTACAGGATTAAGGCTTATCTAACCACCTCTTCCAGACAAGCAGTCACCAGGACCCACCTTCTAATCTATCCTCTTCTACGCCTCCCTATACTTACAAATCCAAGGAAAACTGACCTAAGCAAAGTTGAAACATGCTACCACAAGATAGCCAGATTTTCCACCAACCTGCCCCACAGAACACATCATTGCCTCACTCTAAAACAACTCAAATGGCTAGAAGTACCAAACATCTTATCCTTAAACCAGCTTATACTAACCCACTCCATAGTATAGCAACCTGACAAATGTGCAGCTATACGTAACCTAATACAAATCCATCACAATAATAGGACCCTAAGATCCTATGACAAACTACTGTTAAAAGTTACAAAACCTAAAAATGGCTCTGGAGACTCTCTTTACTCCAATCTCATCTCTAAAGCATGGAACTCTATCCCTCAAAATATTCTAAACATCAACGACCTTGCACAGTTCAAAAACCCACTAAACATCCATCTAAATAATAACTGGTTATACTCCTGCTCCTCACCTGGCTGAACATATTCATCATTTCCCCACCTCAGCCCACCCTCAAGCACTTTCTTCGCCCTTCTGTTCTGATTTATATATAATTTTTAACATATTTTTGTATGTTGCTTGACAGACATTATTTTATAGCATTCCATTGTAATTTTACAGATTGCTTTTTATAATCTGGATAATTTTTGTGCTGTTATACTGTGCACTTGTATGCATATGGAGCTTTTCTCCCCAGGCCTCCACTGAAAATGGGCAACTAGGCCAGTCAGACATCCCAAGTAAACAAATGTTAAATAAATAAATAAAATAAAATAGATCTGCCTTTCCACCACATGTACAATAATCTCTAGAGCAAAATAAAAAAACATATTGACCTAAAAAAATAAACTTATACCCCACATACTAAAAGAAAGATCAAAAGGGTAAATAAAATACTAAGGCAAATGATCAAAATCTGCAAGCAAAAGACTTGAACATTTCTACAGCATCAGAAGACAAGCACAAAGCATTTATTAACTATGTCAGAAGTGTTAATACTTAACACTGCACTGAGTTTATTATATTACAGCACCACCCACCCTGACCTTAAAGAATCACATGTATACTAGTAGATAAGTGTATGGTAAGCTTAACTCAAACTTAACCTCTTCCCTTCCAGTCAGCACCACACCTTAGGAATACATCTGAATAAGACATAGAAAACCTTTCCAAAATTAAGACTATTCTGAGGCTTCAGATATCATAGCAAGTTGTTTCCTTGCTAGTATGAAACACTACCGCACTACCCCCTTTACAACTCTATTCAATTTTAGCCTTTCCATGGGGTATGAAACTGAGGCCTAGATGACTGCTGTTGTAGTACCCCATTTACAATATGAACCAGGCTACCATTCTAACAACCTACAAACCAATTAGCCTTCCTAGTATCATTTGTAAAATAATGGAATGTATTATCATAGGATATATAAATAAAAGAATTATGAATAAGAATATTGATACTTTACAAGCCCTTGCCCCAAACTGATACTGCTTTGTGAAAGGTATATTCTGTCTACTTCATCTGATGGGTTCCTCTGAGAAAGTCAGCGAAGCATTAGACAAAGATAAACCTGTGTACACTGCCTACCTGTGTCTGCCTAGATCTTGATATAATTCCTCACTTTGGCATTGTAAAAAAATGTCAAAGATGAATACAGACTCATGCACAACTTAATGATACTCAGCTAAAACCACTTCCGTCAATTTTGGTGACACACTTTCCTCAAAAATACTTACCCCCATGGTGTTTCCTGTGGTTCCATAATGAGAACTTTACTGTGTGGTGTCTGCATCTTACATCGTTGGCATCAAAGTTGATATCCGGGCACATCATATGCAATGAACTCTCCTCTGACCACCATTTACTGAGTATTATTAGGAAATCCATTTTATCTAATCCAGCAAATTACTAAAGACACATCTCCCTAGACTAAAAACATCATTGTGCCTCTATACTTCTCCAACATTGGGCCCATACTTGAATATAATACCTTGGTTTGCATGTATCTATCCAGATGTATTTCCCAATTAGAAAAAAAAAACAGCATTTACTTCAGAAAATCTCAGGTATATCCTTCTTAAGCTACACAATGGTACTAAAATCTCTATTTCTCTACTCTGCCTCCTACAGATTTCTGCATAGTAGCCTCTGATGTCCTGCTTTATTTCTTACATGACCATAAAACTTGTAGCCCTATAAATACACTCTAGAGAAGTAAATCTGCATCATCATTTAAAGAGAACTTACTGGCATGATCAACATCTCTTGCAGAAAATCCCTACTTATGGAATAACTTTCTCCAACTTAAACACAGACAGCTTTCAAATTATCTTTAAAATGATCTCAATGAGTAAGAATCACTCTTGGTCGTACACCCCCCCCCCCCTGACTTAGTGACAATGAGAGAAAACGGTGACAATTTCTCTGACTAGGCTTCAAATGCTCTGCTGCACCAATTATTTGTAAATACATCTCTGAACCTAGGAAGATACAGTTGCTTATGCGTTGATTCATAATCTAGACTATTTCCTACCAATTACTAGTCTCAGCTCCTCCAATAGCACTTCTGTTTAGTAAACTGCCTCAACCAAATTTGTTGTTTCATCACTGTGTCTCCCAGCATTAGTGAGCATTATTGTCTCACATTATAAAATACCAGATGGTTACTAATAACTGTTAGAGCAACTCTCCCACTAAACTTGCTCACTTTTAAACTTCTCTGTAATGAGTAAGGCCATCAGCCACTAAACTATATACCAAGATTACTACATACTCCCACAGATCAACTGCTGATTCTTCTTTCGGCTTTTCCTGGTTAGGGGTCGCCACAGCAGATCATCTGTCCGCTCATGATTGGCAGTGGAGTTTTATGGTGTTGAGTTGCCAGTCCGGCACCCAACCTTCCACAGAAGGCACACACATGCACACACTCACACCTAGGACCAATTTAGAGTGTCTAATCCACCTATTGCATGTCTTTGGGAGGAAACCCACGCAACCACAGGGAGGACATGCAGACTCTACACAGAAAGCACCCCAACTGAGAACCGAACCAGAAAACCTCTTGCTGTGAGGTAACAACGCTAACTGCTGTACCACCGTGGCCGCCCACAGATCAACTGCTGACGATGTCATCTTATTAGCAAGATTACCCTTCTAAAAATTGCCTGGAGAAAAATTATTCTTAAAGGTCAGCCCAGCATCTTAAAATTCATTACTTTGCAACTTAAGAGTTTCAACATTCTAATCTGTATTAAGGAGAAAGTAGATACCTTACCTTAAAAGGAGCATTTGTACTTGTTTCCCTGATTTGCATTAAGCATTCACCACTTGTATGTATTTATGTTTGTTTACTGGGGTCAAACCCTGATAAAGCTTAATCAAGTGCAGGTTCAAGTAAGGTTGCAACAAAAGACATCATGAAACATTGTACTGGGCAGTGGTACTTACAGTGTGTTCCATGGACTAGTGCTAGTCCCTAAATATTTTGGCCAGTCCTCAATTCATTCCTCTATTTTACTTTATTATCTAAAGAAATGCAGTAGTTCTTTACTTAAAGAGAGAAAATATAAATGGCCCAAGGAGCTCCTTAGCTATGATTCCAGTGCTAAATGGGGAGACGATTGGTTAACAGCACTGTCCTTTATGTTACTTTTGCTGGCTGGCTGGAAAAGCAGCTACTAAAGCATAAGGCAAGATTTTTTTTTAATCAGTGAAACATTTGCTGGGGGAGCAAAGGGCCTCAGAATTGTAATCTTCTTCTAGCAGATTTTTAAGGACTGCAGTTACCAAATAATGACAGACATTTCAGTTTCAGACTTCATATCCTTCAGAAAAATTAAAATGTAAAATTTGTAGTACTTGTTATTCTTGCAGCTTTCTAAGTGCAGAGAGATCCTCCAACTAAGAGTTTGAGAGGGAAGAGGGTTTTTTCAGTGGGTTGCACTGCATGGCTCCGACAGTTGCAAGATAAAGTACAGTTGGGGGCCATTATTTACACATTTATTTGATTACAATCAGATATCTTAGGTGCACAAAGTCATACAAGTGGCTATAATTGGTGTGTATGTGCATGTGCAAGTATATATATATATATATATATATATATATATATATATATATATATATATATATATATATATATATATATATAAATATGCATATATATGTGTGTGTGTATATATATATATATATATATATATATATATATATATATATATATAAATATATGTGTGTGTGTGTGTGTTTGTGTGTGTGTGTGTGTGTGTGTGTGTGTGTGTGTGTGTGTGTGTGTGTGTGTGTGTGTGTGCAGAGGGCATTACTCTCAACCATCTCTGATGTTGCCCCATGTTTTCATGTGTTCTTCTCCAAAGCTGTATTTTTCTGGCAAATTGTTGAAAAATGTAGTCACTAAAATGGCAGAAATGAGCTTGATACTTTGCATCATTCAGAAAATGTCTACAAATGAAAACATGTTATTTTATCGACTTTTTATGTATAGAAGAGCAAGTGGTACCTAATTTGATTCCTTGTAGATTCGTCTGGCGATAGGGGAGAGAAGATATGATGTGTATATGTATGATAGTAAAAACTTCAAATATGTAATTGTGGCCATTTTTTCTTTCACTTTATTCCCAATTTAACACCAGAGGAGTATATAAGAAGTGACTATTATTTTTTAATAGAAAGGCAGGCAGTATTTCCAGGTAAGGCATTTCCAAATATGCCTCTTAGTATCCTTGTAAGCACTTGTCATCTAAGTTTTTTACAAAATACTATTTTTGTCAGCTCTGAACAACAAAACTTGGAAACTACTTATTTCTTCCTTGAAAAAAATATTTCTTTCCTCAGTCCAAATTTGTTAAAATCATCATTTGATGAAGAGGTTGGAAAAAAGCTACAAAATATATCTTAGAGTATCTAAAACACCATGGCTTTTGGGGACCTAGTGGTCCCAGATGCCACCTTAATTCAGTTATCTCAGTGCATTCTTAACCTTACTGAGTTATACATTGTAAGTGCTAAATTCTGTTTATAGCAGTCGTTTTACAAAAGTAGTGGTTCATGAGAGACTGGACATAAAAAACAATGGTCCTTCAACACAGATAATTTGAGGATTACTGGTTTGTCACTGGTGAAGTGACATCCCAACCGCATGGGCAAAAAATGGGAAAAGGGGTTATGAATCGATGGATGGATGGTTTAGAGAGTACAAATAGGCAGCCAGTAAAACAGAATTCAGCTAAATTTATTACACAAGACAAGGTTCAACCTCCTGAACAGAGACTGGTGTTTTGTAGGCTAGAAGCAGTAACTATGTAAAACAACTCTTCAATTCCTGTTTTCATATAAATATGAGAGTCTACCATACCTGGAACAGTAATGGGATAGCATTCCCTAGCTTAGATCTTTATTCCAAATCAGTTATAATTAATGTAATATTACATTGGATCTCACCTACCTATACATCTGGATGGAAAATAATACATGAGATTCATATAACTGATGTCAGAACTATGAAAATCAATTCAAGGAACAATAAGGAATAAGAGTTCATTGGCTTTTACATGAATTTTGTTTATTTAATAAGAAGTTTGATCATTTTTCTTATGGCATTAATCAAATATTTAATAACTTTAAAAATATAATTGATTGTAATTACAACATTAAGCAATTCCTGTTTCTTATATTCCCTATAACATACTCACCTGATTGCCTAGATTCTTTCATCAATGCGATGCAAAAATTAAAGGAAAATAACTTAATATTCTGGCATCAGTTTATTGAAAATAGGAGTATTAAACCACTAAACTTTCTTATATGTATTTTTGATAATAGTCAAGAAAGTTGGTTGCTTATGCACTCATTATGGCAGTTTATAGAAAACAAAATGAGAGCATCAATCAACCTAGAGACTGAATCTATACCTAGTTTGATCCAACTTTTTATTAGGTGTCTTGAAAAGACAGATGATCAAAAATTAAGTATCTCACCTATCTATAAGATACTAAGAGAAGACACTCTAAAGTTTGACTCAGATTTTTGGAATTACTATGTAAAGATTAATGGAGAACAGATATCTGATGAATATAAAAAAACTTTTATTGAAATCTATGTATGGTACCACTTCTTCAGCATATTGGAGATTGTACACATGAACATTTGTGAATAGGAGTTTCTATACTCCACATAAAATAAAT
Organism: Protopterus annectens; assembly: GCF_019279795.1. Taxonomy (NCBI): domain Eukaryota; kingdom Metazoa; phylum Chordata; order Ceratodontiformes; family Protopteridae; genus Protopterus; species Protopterus annectens. The sequence goes on from NC_056726.1 coordinate 1,363,620,022, forward strand.
CTTGTACTCAAAAACAGTGAAAGTAAATGTTGGAATATGATGAATTACTAGAGGCCATCTGGGTTCACATGTTCATTGAATGTAGAAATGTTGTTCAATACTGGAAAGACTTCAGATATTTTGTAAAGGCTTTATGGTCTGATAACTTTCATATTTCTAACTCACTAATCCTATTAAATGTTCCTATACCTAATGTAATGCCTAAATATTAGATTTAGTTACTATGGTCAATTCTTGCAATTGCCAGAAAAGTTATTACTTTGAACTGGAAAAGTAAACAAGATTTGATGTTTAAAGAATTAATTTAGCAAAAGTTGTTTATAAAAAAGAACTGCAAACCATTTGTTATAGAACTCATAATATTACTCATAAAAAATAGCATGGCAAAAATTGGAAAACTTTTTGAACAAATACTGATAACGTCTCATGGATAAAATGATTGTTTATCATGAATGAATGTAAATATTTTAAATAGCTTTGTTATTGTTTTTTTGTATTTGTTATATGTACATTTGCATATGTTTATAATGAAAATAAAATAAAAATATTTTTGGAAAGAGCCTACCATATCTTTCAAATGTCTAGATTTTCACATAATTCCATTTTGTCTCATATATTTGGTCTATTCCTCATAAAATGTGTGGTTTTCTGATTATACATCACTGTTTTTTTTCTCAGTTTCTCATACCTTAACTATTAGTTGTAGAGCTTTAACTTCCTCTAATCTTGGCATTATTACATGTTCCATGTTCCCTTTTATGCTCTTTCTTAATTTCCAGATTATTCTGTTTTATACAAATTTTCATAAAATTTCTGAAATATATCTGATACCTCCACAGCATCTCTGGTTATTTTTCTTGTCATAGGCTTGCTACGTTTGACGATAACCATTTCTACGTTCTGTTGCCTAAGTCATCCAGCTAAAAAAGTATGCTCTGGAGATGTTATTAAATCTAGTTGCTGACCAGCAATCTTTCTAAACTCATGCATATTATCCAAATACTCTCTTATTTTCTCTTTAGCAGTCTGCAGTTGTGGTTCTTCTTGTTCTGTGAGATTCCCCTTATTCTGTAATACTTTAACCTTTGACAAACCCTTCTCAACCATATATTTTCTCTTTTAGTTTTACAATATGGGCAGGATTCTCGAAGGCTTGCACGGAGTCTAAGAGTAGTGTAAGACTCCATGCAGCCCTCGCGATCCAGGAACAGCCAGAAATTCTGTGTAAGAGAACAGCTAAAACGTCTCTTACACGGACTGGGCGTGGATATGCTAATCACCTCACTTGCAGCCGAAAGGCATGCAAATGAGGTAGATTAGTGATCCACGAAGCTCAAACCAGCCCATGTAAGAGCCGTGTTAGCTGCAGAAATGTACTCAGTTGACAACTGAGTACGTTTCTGCAAATAACACAATGGAGCCATGTCAGCTCCAAATAAAGGGTACATATGTGTCAGGCAGCATGCCAATGGCCAAATATGTGGCCATTGGCAAGGTACCCCGATGCAAAAATGAGAAATAAATATGTTTAAACGCAGCGCAGCCCCGCGCAAATGGGCTGCGCTATATAAAACATAAAAATGAAGGTTAAAAACCCACAAATGTGGGTTTTATGCAATACATGGATTTACAATGCAGGGACCAGCAGACCAAAAACAACATGGCCACCGTTTAGTGGTTGCTAAGGGGGGGAGCTGAGTCTAAGACATGTAACTAAGCATTAGTAGGCAATCTGATGTAAATGAGTGTTAGGATACTGAATTCCACTGTCACATAGCAAATGAGCACATTCTGAGTAGTGTAAGAGTTACATAAGGGGGAGGAACAGAGTAGGAGATAGGTGACATCACAGGGGGGAATGGCAGAAAGAAATGCAGTTCATTGGAGGTCAGTGTTACATGACAGATGTCAGACACATATCATGGAAAGAGGAGTGCCACAAAATAAGCATGGGAAAGTCAAGAAATGGAAGGTGTGCACTGTTGCCAACACCAAAGTTTCTTGCTGGGTGTGCATGCGCACGTGTGCGCGCCATGAGGCGTGAGTAGGGCAATGTGCGCACGTGTAAGGTAGACTGAGCATGTGGGAGCCTGTAGGCAGACGTGTAAGACTGTTTGCGCTGGTGAGCGTGCATTTTAACCCGAATAAGTAGATTCTAAACTGTGTAAGCATGTGTGCACACGTGTAAGCCACTGTGAGCGTGTTTCCACTGGTATGCGCGTTGCTCCTCCCTGAGGAAACAGAAAGGAAAAAGGAAGCAATAGAATTAGTAGGAAGCTAGCAGGGAATACTGCTGGAGCTAGCAGGTGAAAACAATTAGAAGCAGGCAATTACACAGGCAGAATAGTAGCCCAGCCCAGCACTTAAAACTCTGCAAACAGCAGTGCAGGATGTTTCTCACAAGAGACACTGCAAGACAGGAGTAAGCTATTAGAAGTGAAAACTGAAAAAGCTGAACTCAGAGCAGAAATGCTAGGGGCTGCCATAGCAGTCATAAGGAGACATAGGCGACTTGCTGAGGGTGGTGACAATGCAAATAGTGTCAGACAACCCACAGTGAGGAGACGGAGAAGAGTGTACAGGCCCAGGGTCACCTACCATGGGTTACACGAGCTGGAGATAGTGGAGCGCTATAGAGTGGACAGAGACCTCCTGGAGCAAATTGCCGAGCTGTGCAGGCCATGCCTCACACACAGAACCAACAGAGGGGAACCCATCCCAGTGGAAACCAAGGTATGTGTTGGCCTAAGAATACTAGCAACAGGTAACTTCCAGAGACCAACTGGTGATATAATGGGGATATCACAGGCATCAGCCTCCAGGGTACTGCACCAGTTCCTGGATGCCATTTCAGCACATGTCGGTGATCATGTATATTTCTCCAATGCCCATGAGGTATTGGCCAGCAATATGCATCTCGTCCAGCAAATAGCGGAATACCCTGAGGTAGTGGGTGCAATAGACTGCACGCACATACACATCAAAGCACCAGCTAGTGAGCGGGGTAGAGCCTACATAAACCGCAAGGGCTTCCCCTCCATCAACTGCCAGGTTGTGTGTTATTCCAAGGGCATAATAATGAATGTGTGTGTTGGCTGCCCTGGGAGCTACCATGATTCCCATATCTGGCATTTGACGCAGCTGTACCAGACATTTGCCAATGGGGACATCCCACATGGACACCTAGTGGGGGATGTAGGTTATGCACTGGAGCCATGGCTGATGACACCCATCAGAAATGCACACACACCTGAACAGGAATGCCATAATGAGGCACACGCACAAACACATAATGTAATAGAGCGTGTGTTTGGGCTGCTCAAGTCATGGTTCCGGTGTCTGGACACATCTGGTGGAGCCTTGCAGTACTCACCAACTACATGTACCCAAATTGTCATGGTATGTGCTATGCTACATAATATGATCTTGCGAAAACAGCTGCAGCAGGACCAGCATAGGGCCGGGCCAAACAGCCCCCCACCATTGCCAAGGCCATCACAGGCAGAGCGTGACTCGGAGGAGGAACAACCTGAGCCTGCCCCAGTAGGCAGAAGGAGGTGTGCCCAGTATTCCCTGGCCTTGGCAAAGAGGCAACGCATAGCACATACACTGGCTCAGTAGGAACCCTGGGAATGATACCCCTCTCTGACTCACTCATATAATAACAGGGATGCCTAAAATGACATAACCTGCTCTCAAACATGTACAGGGAGTGTAGTATGTGCATCCGACAGAGGCAGCCCTGCAGCACCACCTGAGGCATGATTGCCATGTGTTAAGCAATGTAACACCATGTAGTATATGCAAACTTGATGACCCTGACTAACATCCTACCCTCACCAAGCATGATGCCACAATATGAAGATGAGATGATCAATTGCAATAATTGGCTGAAGTATTGCTGTTAGTCAAAGGGGATCCAATGTGTGCCAGCCTGGGATGACATGCTGAGCATGACATGATGCTCCACCTGCTAGGGGTGGCGTGCACCTATCAGTCCTGGCCTTATGGATACTGGCAAAGGCTGTTGTTACCCACAGCGTGCCTTGAATAGGTAAGGCTCAAAACACAAACCCACCTCCATAGGTATCACAAGGGATAAAAACCTAGATGTAATGCTACCCAATGCCAGAAGTCTAAACAGCAAGATGCATGCAGTCAAAACATCCCCAGTATGGAGAATGTTGATATCTGTCCTGTAACTGAAAACTGGGTCAAGGCTCACAACAGCACTCTAACACTACCAGGTTACACCTCATACTGTGCTGTACAGCCTCAAAACATGGAACAAGGTACGAAAGGAGGGTGACTAGCAATAATCGTCAAGGATAACCACACCCCCATGTTGGTACCACAACAAGAAGCAGCATGGACTAGCCATGGTCAAGTAACAGTGGCTAAAACTGCCTCCCAGTTTATAGCCTGCTACAGACTACCATCCTAACACCAGGAACTGCACTTGGCCTATGTTTGAATACATGAATATACCAAGCCCTCCAAACCACATTATATTGGGTGACTGAAAATACACAAACATAGACTGGGAGCTTTATTCTATCTCAAACACTCTAGGACAAAGGTTCCTAGAATCCATAAACCAAAATGCCCAGGAACAATGTACCACTCCCATAAGAGGGGTAAGCATACTGGATGTGATAATCAGCAACATGGGTACAGGATGGCAAGATGAGAAGTGTATCCCTCACTGGTAAGATCAGACCATAGAGTAATCACACCGGATATACACATCCTGACCACAGTCCCTGGCCAGAAAACCACAGTGAAAAACATGTGTAAAGCAAAAGTTGCACTCCTCCAAACTGATGTGGAATCCATTAAAGGCCCTGTGCAGGTGCAAAATATGGGCCACACCTCAGAACCTGCTATACAGGCATTCCATGAACACTGCCAGGAATGCATGGATTATGCAATCCCAAATAAAACCAAGACACAATGCCATACACGCAGGCATCTGGCATGGTGGACCCCAGCCATTACCAAACCATGCAAGAGAATGAGGAAGCTACAACATGATAGAGCAAACCTAAAAAGGGAAGTAATCTCTGATCAGTAGTATGGCAATAAAATATGTCCACTCATGCAATCCACTAAGGCCAGCTACAACAAGTAGAATCTGTGAATCCAGAGGCAATGTGACATCTGGCCCAAGTACACAGACAACCCACAACTCCCCCCAATAAATACAAATATATGTGAGAGATGCAACCATGTATCCAAACCGGAGGCTGAGCTCCCCCAACTCAGTACTGTCAAAACTAGTCAGGAGGAGAAGGTAAACACATACACCACAAACCCAGTCCCACATAGACCTATCACAACTGTAAACCAAACACATAAACCCAGAAAAACATTCCCGGAGGCCCTAATTACAAACACACCACACCAACAGAAGCCTCCAAAGCAGATCCCAAGCAACCACAACCTCCAAACATAGCACATGCTACACATAGTACACAAAGCTGGTGTGCCAAACAGTCACAGGCCAGAAGGAGAAACAACATGCCTGATACAGTTGTAATAGGTGTCTGTATAGGCAGACACACTGCTGTCCCACTCACCAGACTGAACAAGGGAAAGGGTACAGTAAGCTGCCTGTAGGCTGCCACAATATGCCACATACCACAAGTATGCAGGTCACCCCAAAGCAAGCAGAAATATGATGCACTCATTGTCCATGCTGGTGTGAATGACCTGAGATGTACCTCCCTGGACTACATGAAAAGAGACATGGATGAGCTCTCTGAGTATGTACCCCAGGCTGGTATGACACTGGCCATTTGCAGCATCCAACCCTCACCAAGAATGATGTCACAGTACAAACACAGAATGATCAGCTTTAACAGGTGGCACAGTTACAGGTGACAGTACAAGAGGGTCTAATGTCTGTTTGCTTGAGATGTTAGGCATTACAGGCCATGCTGCTGTTCCAGGGATGGCTTGCACCTGTTACCCCTGGGTGTCTGGATACTGGATAAGGCCTTTGCCACCTCCATAGAGCCGTACGTAGGCAAGGCCAAAAAGACTAACCCACCACCCTAGAAAACATAAGTGGTAATAAACATAAGGGTAATGCTGACCAATGCCAGATGTGTAAACTGCAATATGCATGCCCCTGAGGCACTTCCCAGTATGGAGAACATCGATGTCTGTGCAGTGACAGAAGCCTTCTGCAAGCCTACTGACAGCACACCAGCACTACCAGGTTATACCACATATCATGCGTTATGGCCCCAACACCTGGACCAAAACATCAAAGGAGGGGGAGTATCCATATGCAGCACAGACACCCATACGGCCAGGTAACTGACAATGCGCGAAGCAGCGGAGACCACCCATGTGAACCTAAGTGTAGTCAAAACTACTGTACAGTCTGTAGCATGCGACAGACAAGACTCTCACACACAAGAACCCCACCCAGACATCCTGAAGACACTGGACAGTATGAATGTCCCACCAAATACCAGACAAGGTACTCACAAATTACCACATAGGTGGTAAACCATTATGTATGCAAGGAGTAATCAGGGACCTAGGGACACAAGTCGACAGTAACCTGTCATGTGACACTCACAATGCCAATGTGGCTAGGAAGACCGTCTATATTGGACACCGTATCATGAAAGGATTCACATTTACATTAACAGAGGTCACTGTGCCCCTGTACTGTTCCCTTATCAGACCCATAATCTAGTACAATGACTCATATGGGATGTACCGTACCTGACACCTGCAGCAGTTCTGAAGACCTCAAAGGTACCCCACCAAGAGGATAAAGGGTGTCAGATATATGTCATATGCTGCCTGGCTGTAGACACCCCAGTTGAATGCAGTCACAGACTGCCTACACAGAGGCATTGTATGGCTGTTGTACAAGAGTGACAGATGTCAGCCTCAACACATAATGAAATAGGATGTGCTGGAGGGACAGATACATAACCCAGAGGCTCCCCACACCCAGAAACAGGATCCCAATCCATGTTAGGCAGAGCCCCTCACCGACACCCTCAACAGGAATATTGCCAAGTGGATGGATGGTCGTACATGTACACTGGGGGTCTTCACTGTGTCACGTCCAGACAGAGGCACAGTAAAGAAAATCATAAATGGCCATAATAGTCACATAGCAAGGGGCAGTGAAAGTCTCACACACACACTGGCTAGGCTTATAAATGCCCTAGGGTGGATAGCCTAGTATGAACCCATGAACCTATGAAGATACAAATTGTACAGGACACTAAGGATAATCACAAGGCTTTCTTAACTGAAGGTAGGAACCATGTTGGGAATTCAAAGATATGCTCCAAATCACACAGATATTACAAACAACATACCAAACACACACACATATTGCCAACATACAACCTGACAGGTGCAGTGCAAACCCCCCCCCCCAGAATGCAAAATATCTATCCCAGCAGACTGCTGGTCCCCTGACATTGCAGATGCTGAGGTAACAGCCATCATCTACAAAGCAAAACACACAGCAGCAAAGGTATGTGATGGTGTCCTGGGCTGAGACCAACATGGACTCCAAGAATAATGGAATGCCAAATCACAATACTGCCCAATGTCAGCCTTACCACAGGATATGTACCCAAAGAGCAGTGTACAACAACAGTGGTCCTTCACAACAAAGGTGTTGCCTGAATGGATACTGCAAACTACCACCCCAGGATCCTGACAAGCTTGGTCTGCACAGCTATGGAAAGGATGAGTATGTACCGCAGACATAAAGCAATCGTGGACCTACTGATACCGGACCCTACACAGTGTGGCTGTTGTAACTGCAGATCCTGCCCCTAAACATGTTTGACCCATTTGAAACAGTCATTAAGGTCATTGATGAGGGCAATGTGGTCCACACAGCGTAGCTGGACCGTGCATATGCTTCCAGACAATAACCTACGAGTTCAGTTTGGATATGTTCACCAGCTTAAATATATATCCCTATGTCAGTAGAGGTGTTGCAAACCAGACCAAGGACAGAACTGACATGGTCAGACATGCTGCATCCATGTCAGACTACAAAGCAGATATGAGTGGCATCCCGCAAGGCTTGGTCCTGGGCCCCCCCCCCGTTCCGTATATATGTCCCATAGGTACAGGCCAACATGGAAGGACTGTGACTGAACATGTATGCAGAGGAGTACAAACAGCCCACCATATCCGACCCCCAGCTGACACAAGCAACCCACAAAAGGGCCACCTAGAAACAGACAACTGGAGCCATAGCCATGTCAGCAAGCTAATTGCAGAACTGTGTATAGACAACCACCATGGATATACAGTAAGTGCCCACAAATTACCACACAGGTGTTAACCCATTACGTACCTAACATGTAATGAGAGACCTGGGGACACAAGGTGATAGATATCCTGCACTGGGCAAACATGTGGCTGTAGTGTTCACAGAAACATACCATATACCCACCCAATCATGAAGGTTGGCAGATGTAGATAAGGGGAGGTCACTGTGGCTCTGCAGTCATCCTTCATCAGCGTCACAATTGACTACAATAGCCCCTGTGGGATACACCTCAGCAGACACCTCCATCAACTGTAAAGTCCACAAAAGTACCCCACCAGGAGTGGCAAAGAGCATGAACAGATGCCATGTGTTGCCTGAGTAAGCAAACTGCAGCTCCACACACTGTCATACTGCCCAGCCAGAGGCAAGCTGTGCCTGATGTATGAAGCCATGTCCAAGCTGGAATCAATGAACATGCTGCACCTTGTACAATCTGAATGGCAGTGAGCTATGCACATGAGAGACCTGAACCCCAGCACTGACATACATAGGACAAGCTGTACAGAATGATCCATAACACAGAAGGCACCCCCACTCTTGAGTAAACTCCCAGTACAGGTTAGCCAGAGAGTCACCTATTGACACCCCTCAAGAGGAATCCCGATGAGTGGATGGGAGATGGTAGGTTAACCCTGGGTATCACTGTTATGTCAGAGGTGGACGGAGGCACAGTATACTAACCATGACATATGTCATGGCAAACTCCAGTTACAATGTGTGTCGAAGGACAAACACACCCTGTGACTAGCATCAGAAATGGCCTAGGGAACATTGCTAGTGTTTGCCAATGTCCACCTATGTTGTAGAATACACTACCAATGTTGGACAAGCCTGGTGTAGGTAGTCCATATCTGAACATAATGCAACATGGTCATATGTGCACAAATGGCCCCTACACAGTCTGTTGTGCTCACTATGAAGATGTCAAGCAGTGATAGGACTAAAGCCCAGGATACTGTCCACCAGAGTGAAAGTACTGAACCAGTACACTATACGGTACTACAGTGTTAGATCATTATGAAAGGATGTTGACAACTGTATGCAAAGTATCCCATGCAATCCCTGCAGGCACAGTATAATCCCTGTTGTGGCAGACACGAAGCAGTTGGCCAGTTAGTACACAACATGACACCCAACACACAACCATAAATGTGAGATATTGTTGAAGTTCACACACACCCAAATATGTCGTGGACTTCAGAGTTCAACATATGGAAAGCTCACACTGGGCATGTTCGCACACTTTGATAAATGAGCATATGTCAGACAACATGCCATGGAAAGGCTGAACTGGGCATGCTCACACACTTAGGCCATATCTTCGTTTAGGAGTTGGCCACACATATCTGGTATTTGTACGTGTCATTCCAGGAACCAACCACAACACAGCAATCTGCCCAGTGTACACAGTAAATGACTACAGAGACATAAGTGATATACTGGACCACCACAGATACACAAGTTGTTCATAGGAACAGGGAATGCTATGGCAATAAAGACCTGCAAACAGTATAACAGCACAACAAATATTGTGCATCTGACAATTGAACATATGGGTGTAGAGGTCAATACTACGCTTGTTGCCCTAGGGAATGACAGCTTAGCCAGAGTGTGCTTGGCATCTGCATCCCTAGTACAGTAGGCTACTGTGCCACTGTAAAGTAGGTCACATAAGGCAATGTGTGAGGCTAGTGAGCTGTGCCTCTGTCAAGCAGGGGCACAGTGGAGATCCCAGGGTTTGAATGTGCTAAGCCACAGCCATGTTGTTGGTGTGTGCTGGAAGAGGGTTGCTGAGGACCTCTAACAGTAAGTGGCCGTCAATAACAGACTGAGAGGAGCCCTATCTGCATTGTCTGGACAATTCCACTGTCAACACTGTGTTGTGATGATTATGTGGGAATGAAGTGCCGTGCCGGAACTGTTCACAGATGTCCTCCCTCTGTGGGCTACAGCTCTGCAATGTATTAGCTCACTCTGTTGGACGGCTCATATATGGCTGGTGTACACCTGACAGGTGTCTTGTTGTGGAGCAGTCATGGGTATATGTGGGACAGCATGATCAATGCAAACCTTACACATGCTCATAGAATGCAATTGTCAAGGATTATGCAGAGTGGCCAGTATAGTCCCCCAGCATGGGTCCCTTGAAGTCGTCCACCCCAGTCTTCACAAGTGTAGAGTCTGCTTGTGCTAAATACAGTTTGTTTGCAGTGACAACCTTTCCTGGGGGCGGGGATGGGATATGGATGTCCAGGGAAAGGTGGGTATGGTCAGATATCAACAATGGTGGTCTACCTCTGGTGTGGAACAGTGAGTACCCATGTTGCAGATGGACAGGTGCAATATGTATTCCCCCATGTGGCTGTGGTGTGTGGTTCTGACATAGCACATGGGCCCACAAATTGTAGTGGCTGTAGGGTAAAGTGGTAGAGGCCTGAGTAGTTCTCACACACAATATGCCTGTACCTGATGTTAACAACTGGAATGGTGTATGTGAACACCTGCATATCCCAGCACTGTTCCCAGGGAAGCATAGTGTGTGTCCTGGATGTGGGAGTGGTGTTCTGGACTGGTTGGGTTGTGTGTTACAGGTCCTGTGGTCACGAAGCATGGTATAGAATATAACCTGCCAGTGCGATGTGCATATCTGTCCCTGACGTAGGTGGCTGCAAATGCATATATATACTATCCCCCACCTGACAGGTAGTACTAGATGTACATACCTCTGTAGAAATAAAGATGTCAGCACCCTATAAATACTGCAGGTGCAGACCAGATGCTCAGTAATTCGGTTAGCGTGCTCTGCTAATGCGTCTCCATCAAGTGTCATAATATAGGTAGTTAGGAGTTCGAACCATGCAAATGCTCAGTGTGTGTGTGTGTGGATGAGCAGGGTTGATGTGTGTGCAAGTCTGTGTGAGGGAGATGTCCCTTTTGGCAACTGTGAAAGCACTCTACAGGATGCACATTCCCCTATCTAAGCACGGATGATGTCAGCACCCTATAAGTACAGCAGGAGAAGGGAAACCTCCCAATAATTCGAGTAGCGTTCTCTGCTAATGCGTCTGACACGAGTGTCATAACATAGTTAGGTAGGGGTTTGAATCCTGCAACTGCCCAGTGTGTGTGGAGGGGGGTTAGTATGTGTGCAAGTCTGTGTAAGGGAGATGTCCCTTTTGGCAACTGTGAAAGCACTCTACAGGATGCACATTCCCCTATCTAAGCACGGATTATGTCAGCACCCTATAAGTACAGCAGGAGAAGGGAAACCTCCCACTAATTCGAATAGCATGCTCTGCTAATGCATCTGTCATGAGTGTCATAACATAGTTTGGTAGGGGTTTGAATCCTGCAACTGCCCAGTGTGTGTGTAGGAGGGTTAGTGTGTGTGCAAGTCTGTGTGAGGGCGATGTCCCTTTTGGCAACTGTGAAAACACTCTACAGGATGCACATTCTCCTATCTAAGCACAGATGATGTCAGCACCCTATAAGTACAGCAGGAGAAGGGAAACCTCCCAGTAATCCGAATAGCGCACTCTGCTAATGCATCTGTCACGAGTGTCATAACATAGTTAGGTAGGAGTTTGAAACCTGCAAGTGTGTGTGTTTGGATGTGGGGAGTTTGTATGTGTGCAATTCTGCAAGAAAGACATGTGCCTTTTTGCAATCAGGAGATCACACTACATGATGCACATTACCCTTTCCAAACACTGATGATGGCAGCACCCTATACATACAGCTGGAGAAGGGACACCTCCCAGTAATCCAAATAGCGCACTCTGCTAAAGCATCATTCTCAATTGTCATAACATAGTTAGCTAGGGGTTTGAAGCCTGCAAATGGCAACTGTGTGTGTGTTTGGATGTGGGAGTTTGCGTGTGTGCAATTCTGTATAAAAAACATGCTAGTTTTGGCAATCAGGAGATCACACTGCATGATGCACATTACCCTTTCCAAACACTGATGATGTCAGCACCCTATAAGTACAGCCGGAGAAGAGGAACCTCCTAGTCATCTGAATAGTGTGCTTCACTAATGCGTCTCTCTCATGTGTCATGACATAGTTAAGTAGGGGTATGAATCCTGCAAGTGTGTGTGTGTGGGGGTAGTAGGGTGTGTGCAATTGCAAGTGTGAGAGAACAGATCCTTTTGGCAAATACTACAATACACCAGATGCTGCATATTCCCCCAGTAAACACAGGGGATGTCACCACACTATCAGCACAGCCAAACAGGGCTAGTTGGCCAGTAATGTCAATAGTGTGCTACGCTACTGGGTCTATTACCATTGTCACAGTGCAGATAGGTATGTTTTGGAAACCCACAACTGCCACGTGTGGTTGTGTCACACATTATGACCTTGTGTGGGTCTTTGTGCATAACAATGCATGCCATTGCCTAAACCAGCAATGGCAATGCACACATGATGTATGTGTGTGACACATACACATAAATACCTGTGACCTGCAGTAGTTACCATGTCTGACACGTGCCTCGAGTGGATAAATGGTGTTTGCAATGCATAACAATATGACTGTGTCTTACTGTGCAGGGGCTGCACGCGGTATGTGTCTATACAGTGTGGGTGTATATGGTAAAATACCTACAGCAGGGGATACACATCTGGTCTGGGCCATATAGTCTACATGTAGTCAATGTACAGGTGCTGCATGTTCCCACCTGTTGTGGGAGTGGTAACATGTTATTCCACTGCAATTCAGTGACCACATGCTGGGAACCTTTCAGCTAGTGTGTTGTAGCTACAGTAATGCTCACGCACAATGTTTGGCTGGTTGCAGTCCAGCCATATAAAGACATTTCTTGAGACTGTCATATTGCCAGTGTTGTTATGGAAGATAGGTGGGTTTCCTGTGTATGGGAGGGTTGTGTGTGCCAGGCTATGAACCAGAAGGCAGTCCGACACACTGTTAGCTGCACATGAATAGGCCCTGATGCTTTGTGCTGTGCCAAAAACCTGGAGGTGTGTGTATCTGTGGTGCCTTTGGATACCACCCCCCTGTCCATGTGTGTTACATGTGTAGGGGACGACAGGCATGGTATGAGGTATAACCTGGCAGTGATGGGTTTCACCTGTGAGCCGTGAATCAAGACTCTGGTACTGCACAGACATTGCAGTTCACCGTGCTGAGGACAGTGTCCAGTGCATGCATCTTGCTGTGTACACTGCTGGTGTTGTGTAGCATCACTGTTAGTGTCCTATCCTGTGTGATACCCGCGGAGGTGGCTATGTAATCCATGTCCTGCAGCATAAGGCAATATGTGTGTATCAAGGGGCTTCACCAATATACATTGGCCCATGGGTGTCATGTGCAAGCTGCCCTTCGCAAATCATTGTGGCTTCCCTAGCATGTAAGCACATGTTGACAGCCAGTGGATACCCTATGAATGACATTGGAGATTGAGCAGAATGTAGACATAGAACACCCTTCTTACATATAGTGGTAGCATACCTGGTGAGGGTATGATGGCAACCAAGATCAGGCTCATACTGGCCAGTGCCACATGCTGAGAGATCACTTCTATGTTCCCTATCATGTAGTCCAGGGAGGTATGTCTCAGGTCATCCATAGTGGCATGGTCAATGACTGAGTCATATGTGTCCATGCTTCTGACTGACCTGTATGCATGTGTTTTGTGGTGGACTATAGTGTCCCACAGGCATATCACTGTGACCTTCACCATGTACAGTCTGTTGAGCGGGACCCCACTACAGTGGCCAATAGAGGTACCTGACACATCTGTAGCAGGTGTGTTGTGTAGCCCTACAGGCTGTGAGTGTGTGGCACACGGGATGTGTGTGCCATGTGTGGCATATGCTCTGTTTCGATGTAATGTATGCCTGTGTGCCAGCTGCGGAGGTGGGTGATGCTCAGGCAGGATGCTATTCTGAGTCTCCAGGTATGCCCCAGTGTGTTCAGATTGCTGTCAGTGCGGGACTATGTCTGACTGGTATTGTAGTCACTGTAGTATGTCATGCCACCTGACAGGGTATGGCATTACTGCGTTCAGAGTGCTCAGTCCCCAGATTGGCTATGTGGTGGCATCCCACACATGTGTTGTACGTTCCTGGCCAGGGGTGAGGGTTGACTGCATACATGTGGCAGCTGTGACATTGCCACATGACTCACATAAACCAAAACTGGACTATAGAGGTGATTCACAGGTTACCTTTGCACATGCTACCATAGTAGTGTGATTGCCATGGTGATTACCAACACATAGGGCCAATGGGGAACAACATACTGAAGGTGTGCATGTGTGGGTGTACTGCTACTGATTTCATAGCACTGGCATATATGACTGCACACGTGGGTAAATGCCAGGTAAGACATGTGCAATGTGTCACAGGCAACGTACATGCGAACAGGACAGACAGTGACGTTCTGTCATGTGTAAACTTGACATACGTATTGTATGCTATGTAGATGTCACTAGGGGTCCACAGAAGCACTGTAACTCTGCATTGCAGGTGGAAGCAGTGTTCCAGGCAACCCCAAGCGAACATGCATGCAAACAAAGCTACAGTAAGCAGGGCTGGAAGTAGTCCATTGTACAACAAAGAAGGGGTAACACTAACAGTAGGTAACAGTGCAAATATGTAGCCACTATCAACATGTACCCAGGAATGCACAGCGCAGATGTCCATGGTAGAACTGATATTATGTCATAGTTAATTGTGATTTGGATTACATTGGTACTGCACACATATCAACATGCACAAACATCCACATTGCATAGTCATTGTGGGCAACTTGCCACCATTACTGTATATGTCCATCATTGTGTATCACTACTTGCATTAGCTTCCCCCCTGTGCTACCCATGTTTGTGGCTATCTGTTGACATCCTTACCACCGGTATGCAATAATATGCAGCTGTTATGCTTTGGTACGTACTATGGGTGTAGATAACAATTCAGGACAGTCATACGGTTACTGCATCAGGCATGCTGGGATATACACACAGTCATATCAGCACACTGTACTGTTACCAACATGATACTACTAATACACTTATATGTATTCACCCTGTGCATCAGCAACGTGTTTACCTGTTCCTGCACTGATGTTGGAGATTGCAGGAGGTGGCACAGTTTCATCATATGCACAGGGTGTGAATTAGGTATGCCTGAGTCTTCCACTGATACCACCAATTGACATGTGTGTGTATGTGTATTGGTGAGGGACAGCAGTACAGGGTGGGGCACTGTTGGTGCAGTGTGTGCGTGTATGTGGTAGCCTTATGTGTTAACATTTCACATGTGTGTATGCACGCACACAGTTCCACCTCATGGCTGCCATATACAGGGGGTTGTGGACAGCCACAGACTGCACCTGGCAGGTCATACAGATCAGTGTCTGTGGGCATGGACATGGTACCTGTGCCTGGCAGGGGTGCTACGGACCGTATCCAGTACTAAGCCAGACTGGGTACTGTCATCAGAAGCGGGAGTGTGTTGAATGGACAAAGGTCCCTGTTGGGACTGTCCAGAGCCACGTGCATGTGGTCTCCTGGGGTGTTCTGATGACAGCACAGACCCAGCATTGCTGGGGCTGCTGCTGGCACTATGGGGGCGTCCGCAGGCCTGTTGTCATCCGCGCCAACTGCCAGCTGCTGCTGTTGCTGGCATACGGCCACGTCAATGCCGCAACCGCCCACCATTGCCCTGGCTCATGGACATGTGGTTGTGGAACTGCTGTAATATGTCCCCACAACGTCTGTCTATGACATCGATGAAATTACGGATAGCATCCGCGATGTCATGCATACTGTCAGTCATGGCTGTGCGACATGCTCTCAGCTCCCTCAGACCCTGTCTGGTGTACCTTTCTATACGTGACTGTGCCTGCATGACAGCTCAAAACATAGCTGAGGTTGACAGACCTCTTTGGGCACGTCTGCCAGAGGCAGTACTCCCACGGATGCTCCCACGAGAACCCATGGGCAACTGTCTGTGTGGTACCATTGCAGGACCCTGTCCATGGCTGCTGTGTGGGGAAGCATGTGCCACAGATACCACATTACCCTGGTTAATGCCCACTGTATCCTGTCCATCACCTAGGGACAATGGTGACATAGGATGTACTGGCAGGATGACTGTGCGCAATGATGGGGTTGACAGCTGTGTACTGTCAATTGGCTGACCAATGGCAGACCCTGACACACCTTCCTGTGCCATTACACAGATATCATCATTACCAGTACCTGTGGCACCAGATTCAGGTTCCCTGCTGCAGGACACCAGAGCAGCACCAGAACCTGTGGGAGGAAGACAGGAAACACAGTTTACAGTGTCCACACAATGTTACCAGTGATGCACTTATGCACACATGCACACATGCACACGTGGACACATGCACACATGCACACATGCACACATGGACACAGGCACACATGCAAACATGCACACATGCACACTTGTACACATGCACACATGTACACATGCACACATGCACACATGGACACAGGCACACATGCACCCATGCACACATGCACACATGCACACATGCACACGTGGACACATGCACACATGTACACATGCACACATGCACACGTGGACACATGCACACATGCACATGTTGACACAGGCACACATGCACACATGCACACATGCACACGTGGACACAGGTACACATGCACACATGCACACATGGAAACAGGCACACATGCAAACATGCACACATGCACACATGCACACATGCACACATGCACACATGCACACCCCGCAGTATACACACAGAGCACTACTGAGTTACACTAGTATTACTAGCACTATAAGGACTATTATAGGTATTGTTAAAACACACTCACCAGCATGGATGGCCTGCCTTGCTGTAACACCGGAGGGACCTCCATAAATGAGGAGATTAATGTCAGTGGGCACAACTGTGCCATTGATACTGCATATGATACAGTGCAGTAGTACACCAGTTGCCTTTCACACGTCAGCTGCTGATATTGCCAATATCACACCTGCACAATTACATACTATGTTGACAGCTACATACCACGGACACACCTTACACATGCATAAACTAACAGTGTACAGAACAGTCAAGTGTACATATGGCATATTACCTGCACGCTCTATGTTGTGCTGCTGTGTGGATCCAGCCTCCATCATGATGCAGGTGTATTGCTGTTGCTGTTCCGGGGCTGGAGCCACAACACTTAGGAGTAGCCCCTCCAGTCTGGTGAGGGGGAGATGTGTGGCCACCCCACCTCCTGTGGCAACCTGTTGCCTGTGGATATCCGACGCACGCTGTCGGACATTTCTGATTAAATCACTGCAGTGATGTCTTACCTGCTCATATGTCCTATTATGCGTGCCTATGTCATTTACCCTACGGACAAGGTCTTGCCACAGTGCAGCCCTCTCCTGCTGATTCTGGCTGGTGCGGGAAAACAGTATGTCATAATCCCGCACCAGGCTCTGGTGTATCTCCTCATCTTCTGCTGCAGAGTAGATGGGATTACGCTGACGCGCCATGTCCCTGGAAGAGAATACAAACAGGATATCAGCAGAATATGTCAGCAATATATGGCACACATACTATACATGATACTCAACTGTAGTGATATACTACTACTCCCATATGTAGCATGTGTGTGTCTCTTGGTGGATACACAAGTACATGGCCAGATATCAGTGCTCAGCCAACACCTGTGCAACACCTGCCACATTCCATACAACATAGTAGCATGCCCCATCGGTCAGCACACTGTGACAGGTCCACTGCACAACCTCACTCTGGGGGTTCATACCTAGGTACTGTATGTGGAATGCCATCCACTAGTGTGATCTGGACACAAGTTACACGGCCTGGATACACATATCCCACCTCCACCACCACCAGCACAGTAGACTACTTTGATATGTATGTGATTAGACAGTTATTCACTTGTTAGGACTGTGATGGTATCCATGCAGCCCACTGGGCCAGTGAAAGCCACAACCCACACTGCTGACCCCTTTGCGAATGCTTCCCACGGATATCCCAAAGATTGCATGGAACATGCAAACTCATTTCTAACCCAGACCCTATGCACAAAGGTTAGGCATCCTGTCCGGTGGACCCCAGCCAAAGGCAGATTGTATAACAATAGAAGGAGGCTACTGCAGGACAGAGCAGATTCACATTAAGGGAAGGCATCTGTGGTCAGCACTGGTAATAAGCTACGGTCTCTCATAACAACATCCACGGCCTAATCTGGGAGGGAAATGGCCACGAACACTATAGATAACCACAAGGCCTTCTTCAGTTATGTTACATATATGGACCAAATGCCTCAGATATGCTCTGAGTTAATACAGACCTACTTAACATTCACCGAACACACAGATATTGGCAACATTCTTGCAGACAGGTTCGGTGCACGTATCCCCCCTCCTTCTCCCCCACAAGTAGAAATACTTATCACAGCTGAATGTAACCTCTCTATCATCTCACATGTCCAGGTGAGGGCTGCCTTCAGCAAAGCAGAACACACAGCATCAATGTGACCTGATGGTATCCCTGGATGTGTGCTATGTGAACTCCAAGAGGACATACAACCGCATATAAGACTGATATTTAACCTTGGCCATACTACAGGATATGTACCTGAACACTGGCATACAGCAACAGTGGTCCCACTCCACTAAGGAGGCACCTCTATTGACCCTGGGAACTACCACACCATAAGCTTAACCAGCCTGGTCTGCAAAGCTATGGAATGATTCAGTATGGGACGCATATAGAGTGATATTGGGTATCTGCAGACACTTGTTCCCGGCCAGTTTGCCTTTGTGATGGGCTGATCCTGCCTTTTGAACCTTGTTGACCTTTCAAAACAGTCATTACAGCCATTGATGAGGGCAACGCAATCCATACAGCCTACCTGGACTTGCCTAAGGCCTTCAACACAGTACTCCACTTAGGCATCATAGACAAGCTCATTAGCTTACATGTTACTACATATGTCACATGATGGGTTGCACACTGGTTGACATACAGAATCTATAATATCGATATTGTAGGAGCCATGTCAGACTCAATGCCAGTCACATGTGGTATCCCACAGGCCTCTGTCCTAGGACCCCTCTTGTTTGGCATTTATTTCTCAGATGTAAAAGCAAACATGTGCGGGTTGTGGATGACAAATTTCCCAGATGACTGCTAACTAAGCGCCATAGTCGTTATACCAGCTGACACACACATCTTACAGACAGGCCTCACTGCAACGGAAAACTGCTGCCAGGATCATGGCCTAACACTGAATGGCATGTAATGTATAGTCATCCCCTTTTGGTGGAACTACGTGCACACAACATATCACAAGGACATACCTATAGATGCAGACCTACGACAGATATGGGGAGTTCACAGTATGCAGACTATTAACTTGTTACTTTACATTACCTGTGTTTGTCGCAGCTGGTTGCGTTACCGCTACTACTGCTTTCTGCTGCTGCTGGCATGGCTTGCTACTGTCACTGCTGACAGCTTAGACTCAGTGTGTGTACCGTGTGTTGTTGTTTGTGTTTTTTTTTTTCTCTCTCTCTCTGTCTCTGTCTGTCTCTCTCTCTCTGTCTGCCTCCAGACAGTGCAATGAACGTATTGCATGTGTGGAGTGTGAGTACAGGATGCTTTTGTAGGTATCTGCATAAGTCCATGTGATGGCCTCTGCACCAATTGTAAGCCGGCATTTGCTAATTGCATGCAGCCAGTTGTGTACTGATTGCAGTTCTCACTGTGATTTCAGGACAGTGCTATAAAAGGGTATGTGAGATAGGCATTGCCCTTTCAGATTGTAAGGGCGGGGACCATGCTGGTATGCTGTGGACACTGTTCTGTGAGTGTAAAGGTTAGTATCTCTCTCATGATTCAGGCTGTGTTGTAGATTCACATTTCTCCATTCCTCTCTACTGTTTCCTGTAGAAAGTGTGTATGCACACTGACACCTGCAACTATATATATATATATATATATATATATATATATATATATATATATGTAAATATACATACATTTATATATGTACATTAACTGACATTATTACCTACTAGCTACCAACTAGCATGGCTGTTTCTGTTCACACACTACTATTATGGAAATCCACTAGTTTTGACAGTAAGTATAAATGACATGCTTTGTGTACTACACATCCTATATTCCCTTTACATTCATTCCTACTATTACATGATATATTTATTTTAGCACAATGTTCTTGTATAAGAGTCATGGCTTAATGGTAGGTCATGCAGACTACTGTTTCCAGGGTCCTGGGTTCGGGACTCTACAGTGGGATTTTATTTTGCTTTTGAACTGACTACAGGACCTGTCAATCACAGTGACTAAGGCACTTTTAAGCAGTTGTAACCGGGTTAGCACTGGTTTGCGCGGACCTCCTGCATGCGCACTTGCGTTTAGCTCTGCGCACACACCCACTTACAACTGCTTAACAGTGCTTACTCTGGCGCACACCCGCGCTATTTTCTTTGAAAGAAATGAAAATGGGGAGACAGGAAAGTGGTGAAAAAGGGGTCACAAAGAGGGTAATACAGTAGGGAAACAAGCTTGGGATTTGCAGGAGGGATGTAGGTAAGGCCCATAGCTGCCCATTTCTTCATCAGCAACAGCTGTGCATATGTATGTAATTTGGTGTGACATTTGAAACCTTCCACCCCTGAGAGAGGTGTCAGGACAACAATAATACTTGTTGTACAGCCAATTGTAATTGATAGTTTCCATGTCCAGCAGACATGTGTGCGGAATGGGCAGCTATGTATGGGGCATAATTTTTTTGTGGGTACAGAGTGCCCTTTTTTTTTTTTTTTTCAGGTGAGAGTGGTCTGTCAGGTGAAGGAAGTCGGTATAGCTGGGGAGGTAGGTTGGGTAGGTCAACAGACAAGACAAACAAGACGCATACAGGGGCGGTGTATGACACATTTGGGGGGGTTACACAATTGACGGGGACAGATGTTTGGATATCCAGAGCCCATGTGCCCACAGATGGCAACAGTGGAACTGATATCCCCACCCATGGGCAGTTGCCACTGTTCCTTCACTGCCCAGGACGGGGCTGTGCTGGGGGATATGTAGGCCGGTCAACAGGCATGCCCGTAAGTTTTGCCACCTGTGCCTCAAGCTGGCGTAGGGGCCCAAGAACAGATTCCCAGATCTCCCTATGCACCACAGTCTGGACGCTACGGAGGGTGAGTGGTGGTTCTCCTCCGGCCATGCTTGCAGAGGAGGGACGAGCCCCATCCCCTGCAGCACTTCCACCCGCAGGTGGCACAGGGCCACCGGAGGAGGGTCCAGACTAGGCACTAGTGCCAGGTTCACTCGCCAGCTGAGGTGGGAGAGGTGGGTCCACTGGAACCCGCCTTCCCTGTCGTCCTATGTTTTGCATTATGTCATGACAGTTTGGGTTAGTAACATACAATACCATTCACAATTAGTTGTAACAGCATGCATTACTATTCCCATTAACCAAACACCCAGATATTCACACCATTGAACAGCAAGCATAACACATGCATAATATGAACAGCAATACACAGTCCAACAACATGCAGGGTTGATTGATGGCAACAGGCCATCAGGTTTGGATGTATGAACAGGGCAGATGCATCAACGGACATGCAAATATTTATGACCCAACAGGACAAATGTCCAGGGGTGTTAATTGTGATTGCACATACCATTTTCACGTGGAATGGGTTATATGTGGTTATAGGGTGGGGTGAAGAAAATAATATTAACACCTTTGAATACCAATACATATGCTGTACATTTCTAATAGCTGCACATATATACACACTACTGTTCTAATTACAGTTTCCTATATGATAACTACTTCAATTTGGTGATAGGACTGTTACTGCTACATCAATATACATTTTATTGTTCTTCATACACATTCATATCTGGCTTTTTTCAGCTACATCATCCTGCTACATTTGCTTTATATAGCTATACACAATTGTGGATGTTTGGTATGTCAGACAATCATACTATCTGCATATTGCAGACTAAGAGCAACATATCCAGATTTTGGGATACACATTCCAGCTGCAGCAACACTTTGAACAGATTTTGCTGTTTGGTTCTGCTTCTCACATTCATTTCATTCTGTACTGACTGCAGTATACTTTATTCAGGGGTTATTACTACTTTATTGGTGGATTCATAACTCTTTTTCACACTCTCTCACTTGTTTTCATTTTACTATTCAGGGTGGTACTTACTTCTAGGCTTTATTGACATGTTTTACCTGTAGTTATTACAATCCTTTCCAGCAGTCTCACTTCTGTCATGTTTCAGTATTCAACAGGGGTATATTTCACACATGTGATTTACTCATCTTCTGCAGCTGTACTTTTCAGCCTGCTGCAGGTTGTGTACTATTATATTACAGGTGGGGCATCTTTATTTCAGACTTTATTTCAGACATTTTCATTTTTCTGTTTGGATTACAGACTGCAACACACTTTTGTAATCAAGCAATACTTGCAAACACTCTTACACTGTTACTTGCACATTTTATTACTTAGTGACTACACTGCACTCTTTTGCTAACTGTCATACTTTTATATTTCTTTACAGTTACTGGGAGAGGATTACTGACCTGCCTGGTGGCGCAACTGCACCAGCCTATCACCATAGGCTCTGCAGTTTGCAGAACGGACACCTGCAGCTGTAATATAAATGAAGTAATATTGGAATACACATCTCCATAATATCAGCTAGTTTAATTTCTTACATACATAATTAAATGTAACTTACTCAGTAGTGGGGCGTTGGGCATTTGCTGGGCCTCCTGGATCCAAAGGTTCAATTGGTCCTGCTTGCGTCTCTTCAGGTCTGCATGGTGGTGACGGACCTGCTCACCAGTCCTTGGAATCCCTGTGGCACTGGTGAGATCATGAGCCAACCAGTCCCACGCCTCAGCCCTATATGCTCCCCACAGGACCTGGCCCTGCATGAGTTGGGCCTCATGATTGTGGACTAGGAGCCAGACCATGTATCTGGACTCCTCAACGCCCCACCTCTGTGCTCGAAAGCAACTACCCTCACCTACTCCTGACATTCTGGCTGCAAGTTAGTTCTACAATCGTTTATGCTGTGTATTCCCACCTATGGGGCTAATATATGCCGTTTTTCCCACAAATATCTGTGATTGGCCATTTTGGAATTGTATCAACTTCACAAAACCTGCTTTGTCATGCTCCACTTTGTATTCATTCCTATATATTTGCTATTACTGCATTTCTAGGTACTGCTGTCATGGCTTAGTGGTTCAGTACCTTGACTATGGTGCATAGTATCCTGGGTACGAACCTGGCCACTGCTTTTTATTTTTTATGACTGTCTAGACAGGCTAGGGGGTGTGTCTGTGTAAAGGCAGTTTTGATACAGCTTGCTCAACGTTGCCTGTCGGTTAGCTTGTTGGCGCGGTCCGCAGCTCCGCGCAACCGGGTTATGCTGGTTTACGCCTCATTTGGCTGTCAGCACGCATATTATGCTCAGCTCAGCTAGGGGCACACAGTTTCAGCATGTTAAAACACGGCTCACCTACGGGCACTTATTTTACACCTGTTGAACTGCTGCTCACCTACGGGCACTCATTTTGCACCTGTTAAACCACTGCTCACCTACAGGCAGATGCACTCACCTTGTTAAACTGTAGCTCAGCTATAGGCACATCTTGCATTTTTTATTGTTTTGTTATCTTACATTTATTCAAAATAAATGGACTATTTCATTACATTTTACATAAAATATGATTTTATATGTGTACATATTTGTCAGGGACTTGTTTCGTGCTTATTTTACTAAAAATAAAAATTGATGTTGTGGGGGCTCAAACCATGGATGCCTGCTCTTCAGCCGACGTCTCTACCGCTACGCTATTGCTTCTTGGCTTACTTTGCATATTTAGTTCTTATATGCTTTTCCACTGACTGCTAACTGTGGCTAAGCTACGGCACGCCAGCATAAGCGAGTGCACTCATGGGCAAACATCTTTACGATTTAAAAAAAATATATAACATGTTCATTTATATATTTTATGTTCATAGTCTGTGGGAGCATGTGTTGTGTTGTGTTTATTCACATTTCCATGGCCTCTGTCGTGGGTGTTTACATGGGCACTTTTACTCTTCTGGGTGTGTGTCCGCTTGTAGGGCTCGGCCTAAGGACACGCCCCTACTGTCTTCCATGGACCGTGTTAGCCTTAGGTGTGATTCAGCATGCCCTCATGCATATGCATGACATGCTGACGTCACACCATTTAACTGCATCCTCCATGTAAGCCATGTATCTCTTACATGGAGGCTTCGTGAATCCTGCCCAATGTTATTAGGCTTTTAATCCTGATAGATGTTGCAAATAAGAAAAAAAAAGAACTATCAATAATTAGTTTAGATATTGAAAAAGCATTTGGCTCTCTATCTTGGACATATTTATTTAAAGTATTACAAACTTTTAATTTCTCCAATGATTTCATAGAACTAATAAATACATTATACAAAAATTCTGTGTCGTATATTAAAATCAGGGCATTCTTATCTAACAAAATTCAAATACTAAAAGGAACTAAACAAGGCTGCCCATTATCACCTCTGTTATTTGCATTATCAGTAGAGCCATTTGCAAACTACATAAGAAAAAATGATAACATAAACAGTTTCACTTTTAATTCAAATTATTCCTCAAAAGTACAATTATTTGCTGATGATATAATACTAACCATAGGTAATTTAAACTCTTCAATAAGGCATATTGCAGACGCTATAGAACTTTTTGAGAAATGTTCTGGCCTAAAGTTCAATAATAATAAATCTGAAACATTATTAATAAATAGTAAAGTAAGTTCAGAATGGAGAAAATATAATAACTTTAACTGGGGAAATTAGTCTATTAAATATCTAGGTGTGTATATAAAGCCTAGTTGGAAAGAAATGATACAAGTTAACTATAGAAATGTATTGGATAAAGTCAAAGAATATATAGAAAAATGGAATAAAATTTTCTTTACTTTGAAGAAAAACTAATACTAATAAAGATGTGTATTCTTCCTAAAGTTTTGTATTTGTTTCAATCTATAATTATTAGCCCCCCAAAAAAATAATAAAACAATTAAATTTACTTTTAATTAAGTTTTTATGGTACCCACAAAAACTCAGAATAAAATATGATTGGCACAATAGAGATTGGGAAAAAGGTGGAATCACATTCCCGAATTTAGAACTATATGCTGATTCAGTTACAATTCATATCATAAGTAAGTGGTTAAGTAATAAATATACATCAAATTGGAAAGATTTGCATACAAACATTTTATTATCTAATATAGATGAAAAAATAAACAATTACTTTTTTACTGAAAATAATAAACTGTTTTTTAATAGTGAAAGATTCAGTATATAAAGAAAGCAAAAAATGAGAAGCTACCATATTGCATTAGTTATATACTAAACAATTTTAAGAAAATTATAAACACACATTGCATAACAAGACATTTCTCAATATTAATGTTCCCAAATAGCGTTCACAAACAATTGCTTAGATTCTTTTAATATAACCAAATAATAGAAATGAAAGGCAATGGGTTAAATTACTGACACCAATTTCTTAGTATAAATAATATTCTTTACACTATAAGTCTCTTAGCAAGATACAACATAAATCAAGATAATTGGTTAAATATTCAAATCTTCAGAGAATATCTAATAAAGGAATTTAAAACAAGTCAAGTGTCATATACTTCACCTCAGCCTAAACTAATTTTACTTTTGTGTGAATTAAATTCTTTACAATTTAGCATGGGGTTTTCTTTATCTAAGATCTATAAGACATTGAGGGCTGACTTAAAACAGCATGATGGTTCTTTATGGAGTTTTATAGAAAATACTAACAAATTTAGCCTCTTTGATAATGACAAATTATTAACACTTAGCTCGATAAATCATACAACATCATCTTTATATTGGAAAATATTTACATGGAAATTTATACACAGAAGTTATTTTACTCCGCAGAAAATTGCAACAATATTGAATAAAACTAGTCATAATTGTTGGAGATGTGATGAGAGTCTCTGTGCAGATTGGATACATATGTGCCTTGAATGTAAAATGATTGTTCCTTTTTGGCTGAAATTTAGAGATTTTACAAAGGCATTGTGGACAGACAAATGCATAATTACAGATACACTTCTATTACTCAATGCCCCAATACCAGATTGTATACCAAAGTCACAAATACATCTTTTATGGTCCATCTTGGCAATAGCAAGGAAACTTATTACTTCAAATTGGAAAAGTAAAGTGACTGGCTCTTTTACTGAGTTTATACTATTGGCCAAGACAGTATGTAACAGAGAACTTGAAACTCCTAACTATAGAACAATAAGAATGACCCACAGAAAGTTATCTTGGTTGAAATTAAAAAAAAATATTAGACAAAATGTAATATGTTGAACAAAGATGTTTTAGTTATGAGCATTTTGTATATAACTGTACATAGTTGAGTGTTTAATGTCATGTTAATGAATAATTATCTGTATAATGTAATAATTTCTTGATATATGAAAATCAATAAAACAGTGTTATATAAAAAAAAAAAAGAAAATGTTGAGTGTTTCACTGACTCCTACTGTAAAACACCCAGCCAGTAGAAAAGTGCTAACACAATTGCTACACATTAACAACAGAAAGACAAACTTTGTGGCTATTACTGCAACCTAGAGTAAAAAGTCAGTAGACATATGCTGATATATTTATTACATATTAACAGCAAAAGACACAACATTTAGCCAAAGTTAAACACAGTGAAATCTTAGTTATATTTTTATAACTTTATTTTTATTGATTTTCACAAAAAAACATAAACTTTTCTACATCATTTATAGAATTAGAACTTAATACAAGTATAGATAATATAGCTATAAATAACAAAACTATGTACAATGCCCATAACATCAATCTACTTCAATTAAAATTCTTACATTTTATCCAATAACTTTTTAAGCTTCATCCAAGATAATTTATCTTGTGTTTTTCTTGATGTTCTTAAAGCAAGAGTTAGAAGGTCTCTATTACATACAGTTTTGGCCAACAATATATATAATTATACTGCTAGACAGGGGTCCAGGAAAGTAAATAATGTGGGAAGAAATATTCAGGGAATTGTTATGGCTAGGCTTGTATAGGCCCTAGGGCTGATAGCCTAGTACTAACCTATGAACCTATGAACAATAGAAACTCAGAAAATGAAATAACTTTTTTGCTTTTCCAGTTTATAGTATACTTTTCCTTGCTATTGCCAAAAGGGACCAAAGAAGATGCACTTGTGTTTTTGGGATATATTCTGGTATTGGAGCATTAAATAATAACAGCAAGTCTGAAATTATACACGCAGTGCCTTTGTAAAATCTCTAAATCCTTGCCAGAAAGGAGTGACAGTTCTGCATTCGAGGAACATATGCATCCAGTCTGCACATATATTTTCATCACATCTCCAACAATTATGACTAGTATTATTTGACATTATAGCTATTTTTTATGGGGTGATATAGCTGCTATGAATATATTTCCATGTAAAAATCTTCCAATAAGGGGATGATGTTGTGTGATTAACTGATTTGAGTATTAATGATTTATAATTTTCTGTAAAATTAAATTTATTTGTTTTTTTCCACATAGCTCCATAGAGAGTCCTCAGGTAATTTTAAATCAGTTCTTAGTACTTTATATAACTTAGATAATGAAAATCCCAAGTCATGATTTGTTGAGTTTAATTCACATAAAAGAGAAATTATTTTAGGCTGTAAAGAAATATCGGTCACTTGATTACTTTTAAATTCACTTATTAGGTATTCTCTGTAAGTTTGAATGTTTAACCAATTATTTTGATTCATTTTGTATCTGACTATAAGACTGGTTGCTTTGTATACATCATTTGTGCCTAGGAATTGGTGCCAAAAATTTAGACCATTACCCTTCATCTCCATTATTTTCTTCATATTAAATGAGTCTAGGCAATTCTTTGTGTGCACTATGGGGAATATTAGGATTAGAAAGTGTCTAGCCAAATGGATTTTGTTTATTATTCTTTTAAAATTGTTTAATATATAATTAATACAATATGGTAGTTTCTCATTTTTATTCTCTTTATATACTAAGTCTTTTACTACTAAAAATATTTTATTATTTTCTGTAAATATGTCATCTTCCATTGCTTCATCTGTATCAGACAATAAAATAGTTTTATGTAAATTTTTCCAGTTTGATATGTATTTGTGACTTAAACCATTGACTCAAAATGTGGAATATAACTGAATCGGAACAAAGGTTTAGGTTTGGGAACGCAATTCCACCTTTTTCCCAATCTCTGTAATGCCAATCATATCTTATGCTTGGCTTTTGTGGAAACCATAGAAATTTGATTAGAAGTGAGTTAAGTTGTTTTATTTTTTTAGGAGGACTGATAATTAGGGTTTGAATAAGAAACAGGAATTTTGGAAGAATACACATTTTTATTAAAGATAATTTCTCTTTGAAAGTAAAGAATATTTTATTCCATTTGATTAAGTGCTCTTTAACTGCATGTATTACGTTTTTATAATTTATTTGCATGGTTTCTTTCCAATTTTGTTTTATATATATTCCTAGATACTTAAGAGTATTATTTTCCCAGTTAAAGTTACTATGTTTTCTCAATTCCAGATTATTTTTTTTATTCAATAGTAATGTTTCAGTTTTATTACTATTAGTTTTTAAACCTGAGATTTTTTCAAACTGTCCTAATGCTTTTATGGTGTAATTTATTGAGGAATCTATATTTCCAATAGTTAATATGATATTATCAGCGAACAATTGTATTTTGGAAATATAGTTTGAATTAACAACAAAACTAGTTATATTATTATTATTATTTCTTATGTAGTTTGCTAATGGTTCCACTGCTAAGGCAAATAGCAGAGGTGACAAAGGGCAGCCCTGTTTAGTTCCTTTCAGTATTTGAATTTGTTTTGACAAAAAGGCTCCAATTTTAACATATGATATAGAGTTTTTATATAGGCTACTTATTAATTCTATGAAATCTGGGGAGAAATTAAATGCTTCTAAAACTTTGAATAAATATGGCCAGGATAAACAATCAAATGCCTTTTCTACATCTAGACTAATAATTGACAATTTTTTTCTTGTTTGCAAAATCTATTAGAGATAAAAGTCTGATAACATTATCCTGAACTTTCCTGTTCAAAATAAAACCAGTTTGGTCATCTTCTATTATATTTGGGATAAATTGATTTAGTCTTTTTCCAAGTATTGAGGTAAAATTTTTATAATCTACATTTAGTAGTGAAATAGGACGGTAAGATGTTACTAATTTAGGATTTTTATCTTGCTTTAAAATGGGGGAGATAATGGCATATTTCCATGATGGGAAGATTTTTTTATTTTCTCTGAATTTCTTAAAAGCGGCTACTAGAATTTTTAAGGAGTCTTCTGGCAGTAAATTATAGATTTCTCCTATAATTCTATCTAGTCTTGGGGCCTTGTTATTTTTAAGGTTTTGGATACTTTCTATGATTTCTTTTAAATATATTGGTTTAAGCAAACTGGCATTTTGTTCATTTGTTACTTTTTTATTAATGTTCTCATTCAGACAATTGCTTTTAAGTATATTGTTAACAGGGTTTATATTAGTGCTATTTATTTTTTCATGGTGTGTTCTGAAAAATCTCCAAAATTTCTTTGAGATCTGTCACTTGCTTTGGTTTCATTTTTGTGTTATCAGTAATTTATTTTATGTGGTTGATATTTGTTAAATGTTTTGATCTGACTGCTAGTCTATGTAAGATTTTGGGATTCACTGAGTAAGATTGAATTTTAAGTTTCTCTAAGTTTATTGCCACTTTGTGATTTATAATTTCTGAATACTTTTCATTTAATGATTTTAATTCAGAGTTTATTTTAATATCTTTGTTGTTTAGATTCTTTCTTATAACATCAATTGTTGATTGTATTTTTATTAATTCATTATCCCATTGTTTTCTTTTGTTTAGATACAAATTTTTAATTCTACCATACAGATAAGATTTTAAGGAATCCGATAAGGTGGTCTTAGAAGTCTCATTATTGTAATTTATATCAAGAAATAATTTTATCTAACTTAGAAGCCATTCTTTAAATCCAGTAAGTGTGACAATGTATGCAGGTAGTCTTTGCCATGTTATTAGGTCTTTTGGTGTGATATTAACCTTGAATAATATGGCATTGTGGTCCGACAATGGGCAGGAACTAATTAAAACTTCCTGAACTTTAGAAATTAATTCATTAGTAACTAGCACTTTATCAATTGTTGTTTGTGTACCATATCTATAAGAATAATGAGTGTATTTTAATGATTGTGGTTCTTTCATAACATATATCCCTAAGGCCTAGTATGTCAATACAATTTTTCAATTTTTTGGCTGCTGAGGACATTCTGAATTTATCATCTCTAGTGGTATCTTTTGTGGTAAGAAGACAATTAAAGTCACCTGCGTGTATTATTTCTCCTTTGGCTTTGGTAGTTATTAACTCTAAGTGTTTATTCACTGTTTCCGCTCTGATACCAGGTATCCAGTATGCGTTTACTAAAGTTACATATCTTTTATTAATCTCTAAAACTACTAAGCTTAACATGCCATTCTTGTTAGAGTATATGTCTATAATGTTGGGTACTGGTAATGATTTTTTCCGTAATATCATCATGCCTCTTCTTTTGACTTGGTAGTGAGATTCCGTAAGAACCGTATAACCATTGAAGGACATTCTATCTAGGTCTTTATTAATGATATGAGTTTCTTGTAGAAAGACTATATCTGCTTTGTTCAATTTCAAATATTTAACTATACATCCTCTTTTAGTAGGATTATTAAGGCCATTAACATTTAGAGACATACATTTATATGATAACATTTTCAAGGATACAAATATATCTGTTAGAGTTCGTTATGGCAGGTATTTCAAAACAAATATAATTAACATAACTTTCGTAACTATATACAACTCTAAACATGGAAAATTAGATTCCTGGCTTGATGAACACATCATCCAAGCCACCATCTCTAACAATCCTATGTCAAGTCAACCTTATAATAATTCTTCTACCCTCTGTTGATTACGTATACAGATAAGCATGTTCATTATTTCTTCAGCATTGTGTTTTATGTTGAAAATCATAAAGATTTAAGACTTCTAATAAAACATGCTATATAGGTCTAGTTACACATAAGATGCAGTTATGAAGTAAATGCTCATATTCCATATATTAGTCAGTGTTTAATAATATGATTGCATTCTCAAATTTCAACATACATATAACTGACTCAAACAACATTATAAAAAACTGAGACTATTATAAACAATAATAATTTTTGTTGTGTCTTAATTATGAGTAGTGGATTTGTATCTAATTCAAATTTACTGTTTACATTAGTATTTCATGTTATAGGAAGAATTTAATTAGTAGTTAAGCTTAAGCTTAAATTTCTCCTTTCCTCTGTCTTCTCTCCCTCCCCATTCACTCCTCCTTATAAGAGACTTATAAGCTACAACTGGGATAATTTATCTGAAGGTTAGGACCGTGATGCTTATCATATTTAATTTATGTTATTATATTGCTGCATGTTTTTTTAAACTTACTAACTTGTGATAGTCATCCCTTTTTTTTGTTAATCTTTTGATCCCTCTGTATATTTAGGCTTATTATAAATGCCTTTTATTATTCCTTGAGATGTTACACTGCTAAATTATATTCTATGAGAAGGAAATTAGAATAGGTGTGTATCTCTTTAATTAGTTAATTTATGTACACATAAAAAATATCTGAAGCTTATTTACATTCACTCTTAGATTTCATGTATTACTTACTATTACTGCTCAAGATCTTGGGTATGTGCCTTCAAGGGTTGCCATCCTGTTGGCTATGTTACATATTTTAACTTTTCTATAAATCATAGTGTACTGGTCTATCATATATCATGATGTGCTCAATAAACATTTGATATTATTGAATTATTACACTGTCAGTGGAGTTCGACCCCTTTTTTCATCTCTTTTTTCCTTTTTTT
This sequence comes from Protopterus annectens, assembly GCF_019279795.1. NCBI lineage: Eukaryota > Metazoa > Chordata > Ceratodontiformes > Protopteridae > Protopterus > Protopterus annectens. The sequence continues at coordinate 1,363,652,486 of NC_056726.1, forward strand.
CACTCTTTCAAAACTAAGGAATAAAACAGCATGTATTTCATCATTTTCTATTACATAACTAATGTTTATCATGGTGCATCAATAATATAAGCATTGTTACTGGGGAGTTAGATCTATGTGCACTTCTGTTAAGTGTTTAACTCTTTAACTATGACTTAACTAAATATAACTGTAAGAATTTTATTCTGAATCTACATACAATGAAAGGAACCTCTCCCCTTCCCTCCTTTCACCTACTCTCTTAGGATGTTTGTCTATTTTAAACTTGTTGTCTCTCCTTCACTACAATGTTTGTTATTGGCATCTTAATGTTTGAATTGTTTCAATGTCTGTGCAGCAAAATCACATTGTTGAGACAAAATATTAGCCGAGGGGCTTTGTTTTAAAATATGTTTCACTGCAAGCTTTCTTCCTTGAATTAGAATGCCCAAATCTCTCAATCTTCATATTTAGTTATCTATTTTAAATCTTTAAGAGTAACATTCATCCAAAGCTTCCACCTTCATCATATCACCATGTTTAGTTAGGGGACTAAGAAAGTATTTCAGATATGCTTGTACTAATCAGTGTCTGCATAGCAACGATCTAACACAATATCCAGATACATAAATGCACTTACATATTTCTGACAGCATCGCACAAGCTAACTGTTAGCACAAAGTTCCATTTTGCTTTTCTGGCTGTGAAATTACAATTTAAGTATTTTAAATTGGTCTGTAACTTTCGCGACTGTATAACTGCCGCATTCCACCATTTTCTTTTGTCGCAGATGATTCTTGGTGTGCAACACAAGTTCAAAGGTCAAATGCATCGCAGATACAAGTTCCCATGGTCTTGCGCTAACCTGAAGAGCTGACAGGATTTAAAATGCTTGAGTCCTGGTTCTTATGAAGCTTTTCCTAGCCCTAGAATCAACTGTATTCTGAGGTATGTGAAAGTTTTCTAAAGCTATTCTTGCTTTGATACGCTTGTGCATTGTTAAAGTAGAAGTCATTGCATGTGAAAAAAAAGAATAAGCAGGTAAATACTGATTTTTTTTTTGAAAGAAAAACACCATCAACAGTATAACTCATCTACAGTATATCTCTAGAAGAACTCTACCTATCCCAGATGACTGGCACTATACTTTATTTTAAAGAAATGAGAAGAAAAACATATAATGATTCATTGCATCTATGACAACATTTACGAGAGTCTCTCCAACAGTATATGCCCAAGCCCTAAATCTCCCTCCCACCACAAATCTGACAGCAGTTCTATCTTTACCAATTCAGAGCTTTATGTCTATAATATAGATTACATTTAAAAAAGGTGTTTATATATGATTTGTTATTTATACCATACACCTTGTTAAATACAATAAACTATGTTTCACAGTCCTTCACATCCAACAAGTTCAGTGCACCCATGAAACCACACCATCTTATTGAATCATACTATTAGATATATAAGGGATGAGAACCTAACAAAACGACTGGGAAAAGGACAAAGAAGACAAATAAGGTTACTTAGTAACAGGAACAATTAGGGTGGGGGGAAGAAAGAAGAAGCGGGCACATATATTTACACATGTAAATTATAAGACTTTACCTCATAGTTTTTGTGTTGATCTTGTTTTTAAGGGACTATGACCACTGGAAGTCAGAGATTTTATACCTTATTTCCCTTTAAGTTTTTTAGTAATTTTGTCCTTTATTGTTGCCTTGCCATTATTAGCTTGTCTCTTTAGGCTTGGTAGGTACAGATCCATATCTACTAATCTGTCTAGTAAGTTGTGTTTTTTGACAAAGTTCATTGCTTCTTCAATATTAATAAAGATTTTTTGACCATCAGGAAGAGTGATTTTTATTCTGGCTGGAAAAAGTAACTGGGCTTTTATATCAGCTTTTTTGAGGTCTTTAATGAGAGGAACACACACTTTTCTTTTTGCTATGGTTACAGATGTATAATCGTTATCAAATCTAATAATTCTTCCATTGTCTTGAATAGGAATTCCTGTCCAGGCAGTTCTTAACACTAGATCTTTATCCTGTGCTGACAAGAACTTAACTATGATAGATCTTGCTGAAGATGAATTACTTGATACAGAAGGGCTTGACAGTGACCTATGTGCTCTCTCAATTCCATAAGATAGAGGCTCAGGAAGATTCAATACTTTAGGCAGCCAATTATTTAAGAACAGAACCATGTTATTTCCTTCTGACTTTTCAGGGACTCCATAAATTCTGATATTATTTCTCCTTGATCTTGACTCTAGGTCTTCCGTTTTCTCTATTAATGTGTTATTTTGTTTCAATAGAAAATTTATTTGGCTGTCATTCTCCATCTGTCTTCCATCTATTTCATTTACAGATTCCTCCAGGCTTGTTATTTGATCTGAATGTTTTGAAATAATCTCCTTTAAGTCTTCAATTTGCTTCTTACTTTCTTTCTTCATATTTTCCATGATGCTTTCTAAATTGTCCATTTTTGTAGAGAGGTATTGTATGCGTGTAATTATAGTTTGTAAATCTTTTTTCATTAAGCTGTCTTGAGCTGAGGATTTTGAATGGCTCATGACTACAGCAAGCTGTATACAGTTATTGAAGTTCTGGCAGGTAATTTGTGAGAAAAAATCACTGAAAATTCAAATTTTTCCCAGCTGCTAATCCACAGTGGTAAAAAGAATATTTATAAGGTGGATTTTCCAGTGAATTTAGAAAATTTCCAATTAAATCCTGTCAGAAATAAAATTTATAGGCAGAGCATCAAGAAGCTGCTGTTCAAATTCTGACATCTTGGCCACACCCCACTTAGTTATATTTTTCTAGTACAAGTTTGACCCAAAATGAAATAAACCATAATGATTAAGAAAATTGAAGAATCCAAGGTACCTGTATGTTGAGTGAAGCAGCTGGATGGAGAGAACACTTGGGACATGGGGTTGTGAAGTGACTCTGAAGTTGGAGCCACAGCGGCAAATTTAGTCAGAGAACAAGCTGAGATGCAGGGAGGAGCAGTCAGTTCCTTGAGTGGAAAGCAGCCCCCCCCCCCGATGGTTTACCACCATAAACAATCAGTGAGGTAGGATGTTCATGGATACAAAGACAAGATGGCTGAACTCTAAATACTTGTCTTGAGTCACACCATCTAATGTTATAGTTATGGACTTTTCAATGTATTTCCAGGGATATATTACACTAAGTGAAATATACTGAAGTGTTAATGCAGCTTCACCTTCAGCAGAAAAAGGCCTGTGAATGTGGGGTTTGGGATATCCTTCCAGCAGATTCAACACTGCAAAACAATACACACTAGACTTAAATTAAGTTACTATTTGAGTTTTGGAAATAGCCTTACATAGACTTTACTTGGTTATTTGTTCCTTGTGAACTTTTGCCAAATGCAGGTGAAATTCAGCTGTGCAAGTTCTTTAGGTAGTGGGATACAATAAGTCTAAGTACTGCTGATGCTGCAGAAGGTACATGTGCTTGTTTCAATAGATTTAACTTTGTTATTTGTTCCTTGTGAACTTTTGCTAACTGCAGGCGAAATTCAGCTGTGCAAGTTCTTTAGGTAGTGGGATATGATAAGGCTGACTACTGCTGATGCTGCAGAAGTACATGTGCTTGTTTCACTTTACATAGAGTGAAGCACCTGGATGGAGAGAACACTTGGGACATGGGGTAGTGAAGTGAAAAGATTCAATAGTGGATGTAAAGGAGGATTAAAAGTACTTGGGCAGTTGTGGATATTTCCAATAATAACATTTTGATGGTTGTCCTGAAAATACAAACTTAAATTTATCTTCCTGACAAACAACTTGAGCTGTATTAAAATTCATCCATATTGGCTTTTCTAGTGGGCACAAAGGTAAGACCTTTGTCAAATAAGTCTGCCCACTCCATTGTTGTTTCAACATTACTGTAAGTGTATATTTTTAAGTCACCAGTAGAGTTAGACACAAGTCTATATCTAGAGGGTGACTACCATCTGTAGTTGCCCCTCCATCTCTCCTTGCCCCTCTGTCTGGCTGATCCCCTCCTCTGCTCAGATTTATACCTGGAATATAAAGAGTTAAAGTGGCAGTTAAAGTGTAATGCCACTGAATCCCCTGGTATTAATGAAACTACCTCTATTAATAGTATATTAAAACTTAAAGCTGAATTAGCCTTATAGACATTTTAAGACAAGGATACAACTGTTTAGATTTAACAATGTTTAATAATGTTAACTGTAGTATTTTTAGAACAAGGAGTAGAATATTTTATAAAGATGTCATGGGATTTTATAATATAGATGTAGGGAAATGGTTATTGAAATGGTGTGAAATATGTTTTGAGAGTTTAAGAGTTAATATGAACAAGTAATTAAGTCATGTGGTTTTGTATATTTAAGACTGCTGTGATTTTATGTGAATTTGTTCTGAAGAAGTTGGTTATTTTTCTGACTAAAGTGCTAAACTGACATTAAATATCTAAACTACAGTGGTTCTGATGTTTTTTTCCTCTTCTATTTGTTGTTTTGTAGCACACAAGTGCTACATAAAATTAATGCCAGTCTTTTTCAACACAGGACCATCTGGCCCACAGGCAAAATGTCCATCACATGAGTATTTGCAACCCCTGTTATTTTGTTGTATATGTCATGCTATCAATATTGTTTTGGCTAAATACATAACTGTGTTGTTCTTCTCTTTACTTTTCCACTGCAGGCGCCACAGTACAACCCATAAACTCTCCACAGTGGGAGCCTGTCAGTGATATGCTACTAACTATGCTTCGTACCTGTCTTTACTGGTACTCATGTTTTTACCCTCCACATCTGAGGCTACAGCTGCATCAACATGCTGTCTTGGCCAGACTGCATCAACCTCATCAACTCCTCAGACAAGTGGTATGTCTGTATAAAACCTTATGCATGTTCTAACTATGTTCAAATGGATAATGCTGATAATGATGTGATTAATAATGCTGATTTTGTTTTCTGCAATAGTTGAAGTTCATCACTCGTCAACAGTACCCTCTTCCCAGGGTTAGTTGTCAGGTACGTGTATTATTTATATTCGTCAGATGTTATGTATGTTGGCTATATAACCTAACTGTAAGCTCCCTGTTATATAGATTCCATAAACCATACATAGACAAGACCTTATGCAGCGTCATTATTATCTGTAGCACTGCAATGAGGTATATGTGTCACATGTCTTTAATGATATACAGCATGTGATGTAAGCACATTGTCCTGATCTGTGCCATCTGTCTTTTCTTCAAGCATACCTGTATCCTCCATTAGCCCATCCACTGATCCCAATGTGGGATCTGATGTGTCTCAGTATGGCAGCATGGCCCCAGACACACAGGACATTGATGTGGTGGTACAGTCTGGCCAAGATGTTGACAGTGATGTTGATACAGCTGTAGCCTAAGATGTGGAGGGAAACTTGTCTGGCCATTCTAAGAATGAGGGTCATCAAATGGTGACGAGGATGGGGCCAGTGAACCACAGACCCAAGTTGAGAGTGCTGCTGATGTTGACAGTTCCCCACAACACCTTGATACTGCCCATCACAGTAGACGTAGATGTGCAGATGGTGTGCATGACCAAGTGTCAGAGGGTGTCTGTCTACTCCTGCAGGAAAATGATATTTCTCAGTAGCATCATGCATCAGACATCTGTGCACTGGCTCATGCCACAGATCATATTACACACCAGCTGCATGTGCTGCATGAAGGACAGGAGAGCAGACACAGTGAAGTAATGTCATCACTGGCTGCTCCAAATGAAAGTGTGTTATCTGTGGCATGGTCAGTAGAAACTCTGTCCTCTACAGATGTGCTGTAGTACATGCAGTGTCCTTTGTGACCTGACTGTGCTTAGCTGATTGCAACATGGGAGAAGCAAGTCACCTCTTAGCAGAACCAACCTTGTACATCAAGCATCAATGTCTATGCTCCAGTCTCCACACACTGTGGTCCCACCAGTCACAACCAGACAGGTAAGTCACAGTCATGCTCCTTCACATCAACATGATGTTGTCACCCCATCTGTCCCCTCTGTGGAACAACCAGGTACCAATCATTTCTGTATGTGGTAGAGGCAGTGAAGACCATGGTATGAGCCATCAGCACGGTTGCTCTAGATTGCATTAGAGTGAGTCCAATGGTTTAATAAACATAGCTGACCTCATGTATCACATTACTTTATCCATAGTTTACTGTGATATATTTGGCTTGTGATATTAAAAGTTCTGCATTATGTCCTGTGTTGTTTTCCTTTTTTTATCTTATTATAGTATAGAGATAGGAATGTGTTGCACTGATGTGTGTCTCTTATTGTTTGCCATACACTGATAAAACAATCTGAGTCCATATGCATACCTGTGTTGGTTATTTACTTATTTATTTATTTTACATTTGTTGACTGGGTTAGTCTGGCTGAGCTGGTAGCTCTTTTTCAGCAGAGACCCAGGGAGAAAAACTCCTTGGTGTGGTACAGAGATAAATGACAATGTGCAATAAGGTTACATAGATACATTTCAATTAAGTTACTTAGGTTCTTTAAAATTTTACAGTCTAGTAAATCCCAGCAGTTACAGCATTAAGTAAAAAAACAGACAGTTTTTGAGATTGTACACAGTTAGAGACAGGATCTATGAGTACAGTAGTAGCAGTATAGATATAGGGGTAGAATAGAGAGGTGGGGAATTTTGAGGTTGAGAGGCTTAGGACTAGTGGTCATGGTGGATGAGTACAGAGGCAAGTCCAGTAGTTCTTTAGGTATTCCCGAGTGGCAGATTTGAATTGTATAGGTTGATTTAGTAACCTAATTTCAAGAGGGAGTTTGTTCCAGAAAGTTGCTGGGTTGTAACTATAAAGTAATTGACCTATTTTGGTTTTAGCTTTGTAAATTTGAAGCAAGTCTTGGTCTGAGCTGCGAAGTAGTCTAGATGGCGAGTATTTGATAATGATAGAGGAAAGACTAGGACAGAATGAAGGAGTAAATAGGATGGAGTGGATAAGTTGAAGTTGGTGTATTTTAAGGAGGTGTGGAAATTCAAGCCAGTCTAGTTGCTTAAGGGATAGGCAGTGATGGGATTTATAGGAATGATTAGCTGCAGATTTAGCGACCTTGTTATAGGTAATTTCCAGTTTGGTGAGGAGACCAGAATTGAGATCTGTGAAAACTTGGCAGCTATATAAGAGAGTGGGGAGAAGATAAGCATAGGAGAGGGTTATTTTGGCTCTGTTTGTTTTGGTAAAGGTTTCCTAGTTTCTGGTGAGTTTTTTTAATACTGTTAGTAATGTGAATATCAAATTTTAGCTGGTCATCTATGGTGACACCTAGTAATTTGGTACTAGATTCTACAGTAATGGCTGTTTTGTTATTTGATTGGCTAGTAAATACAGATTTGAGGTTAGTAATGTTCTTAGGGAGAAAGAGTAGGAGCTTCATTTTTTTTGGATTGAGAATTAATTTGTTGTTACTGAGCCATGTCTCTATGGAGTTAAAAGTAGCTTGAGTAGAGGAGTGAAGGTCAGATGGGTTGTCAGCTAGGGTGATTACAGTAGAGTCATCAGCATACTGTACTAGTGATGACTGTAAGCATGCAGAGTGAAGTGAATTAGTAAAAATGTTGAAAGTAGAGGTCCCAGGATAGAACCCTGGGGGACTCCCATTTTAACTGTGAGAGGGGAGATTGGGCAGAGAGCCATTTAACTGATTGTTGCCGGTTTATGAGATAACTGGAAAACCAGGAGATAGTAGGAGGACAGAAATTAAGGTTTGTGAGTTTGGATAGTAGGAGAGGGTGTGAGACCATGTCAAAAGCTTTGGAGAAGTCCAGGAACAAGGTAGATACTAATTTGTTATTTTCACGGGCTAGTGATATGGAGTTTATGAAGGATATTAGAGCAGTTGTGGTACTGTGTTTTGGACGAAAACCATGTTGGGTGGGTGTAAGTAGATTTTCATAGAGAAGGTGGTGAAGGACCTGATTATGAATACATTTTTCTAATATTTTGGACAGAGGTGACAGTATGGCTATTGGTCTAAAGTTAGTTATATCTGAGGTGTTTCTCCTTTGTGTATAGGTAGTATATAGAAACTTTTCCATATAGCTGGGACATAGGATTCGGCTATAGAGCGATTCACTAAGATAGATACTGGGTAGGCAAGAGGTTCAGCTGCAATTTGTAAAAATTAAGGGAAATTATCAGCTGAAGGGGAACAGGGTTTCAGTTTAGATAGAAGTGATTTGATATAGGTAGTAAGTATAGGTTTGAGGTGGAATGATTCCTGGGGGTTGGGATTTATACAGAGGGAAGGAGGTGCGCTTGAGGAGTTATTTGAGGGCAGAGAGTTTATTAAGGATGTTATAGATTCTATAACGTGGTGGTTAAAGATGGTAGCAGTTTCAAGTGGTGTTTTATTTAGACAAGAGTTTGGAGAGGAAGGGCTTCCTGGGTGAAGTAAGTGGTTGATAGAGTTCCAACATTTTTTTGGGTTACATTTTAGAGTGTTTGGAGGGTTACTGTAGTAGTTTTTTTTTGTCATTGAGGATGCGTCTTCTGGCCTGATTTCTTAGTTGTTTGTAGGTTTGTAGATGGGAGGGGGGGTCTTAGATTTTATCCATTGTTTCCATGTTCTATCCCTATTTTTCATAAGGGCATGAGCAGTCTTAGTGAGCCAGGGGGCTATTTTGGATTTAGTTCTGACTGTACGAGGAGGGACCAGGGAATCAAGGGTGTTAAGAAATGTGGTATTGAATGATTGGACAGCATCATCCAGGGGTAGAGTATTAAGATGAGACTACTTAATTCTTGTGAGTTGGTCAATGAAGGAATCAGGACTGAAGGTAGATAGATTACGAGTAGTAATGTAATTGTGAGGGTTGGATGACCGAGGAGTATGTCGAGTTACTGTTATGGGGCAACGGTCACTTAGTTCATTTGGGAGTGTTTGAGGGTTATGATAATTTTGAGGGTGGGAGACTAGAATCCACTCTAGAAGAGAGCTTGGGAGTTGTGATTTATGGATATGAGTAGGGGCAGTGATTAGTTGCTTGAATCCATGTAAGTTAATAAAGGAGGTAGAGTTAGGAGCTTGGAGTAAGAGCTGGTCAATATTTGCATCTCCCATTAAGGTGATTTCATTATGGATGGTATGGGAGAGGTGTGATAGAATGTTTTTGAGTATGGTTATATTGTCACCAGGTGGGATATAGACAGCTGCAGGAGTTATGGTGGTGAAATTATTGAGTTTGAAATAGGCCAGTTGTAGCTCAGCAGAGGAGAAGGTGGGACTCGGATTTTTGGGACTCACAAGGGTGAAGTGGTTAGAGTAGAGGATTGTGACTCCACTGCCTTTTTTTTGTCTGTCAAGTCTGAGGATGTTGTAACCAGGGGGGGAATGAGATCCCTATTGAGATTGTGCGGATTCAACCAGGTTTCAGTAATAGTAACAATGTCTGGAGTGTGGATGGCTAACCAAGCAATGGAATTCATGAACCTTGTTAACAATGCTTCTGAGGTTAATAGAGTAGAAGGTTACCTGTTTTTTTGAAGAGGAGGGATGAGTAGAATTTGGAGGGGTGTAGGTTTCTGATTTGGGTAGGAGGCTGGGGTCCAGGGTTGAGGTGAATATCGCCTGACAGGAGTAGGCATTTAGAGAGATAAAGTAGTTTAATTAATGGAGGTTTACCTTAGAGGCGGTTACAAGTATTGGGGATAGTTTAACTCTTGGGAATGGGGTAGTAAGGGGGAATATGTAAGGACAGATATAGTGATGCAAAGGGGGCAGTCGTTGTTTGTTAGTGTAGTTTGGAAGTGAGGGGGAGTAAGTTGTGAGTGGTATGAGGTGAGAAAGTAGAGACATAGCAGAATTGGTAGCAAGAGTATAGATAGATTATTAAAAGGCATTATATCTGTAAAAGAGGCAGGGTGGGAAAAATGTATTTTAGATAGGCAAACAGATTAGAAGTGTGAGGTATACGACAGGAATGGGAGGAAATAGAGGGGAGGTGAAAGGAAGGGGAGGGGTGAGGTCTAGGAAGGAAGATTGCTACAGAGAGATGGGAGGTGTGGCTTGAGGTGGGAATAGAACATATGTGATTGGGTGGTTAGGTATAGAGGTAATGATATGGGTGGGTGGGAGGATAGCAGAGTGAGCCCCAGCTGAGCATGGGCAAACGGAGTGGGGCTACACACCTCTATCACAGAACAGGCCCTTTTGGGTAAGCAAAATAAAACAATCAAGCACTTTTAATTAAACTTTCATTTCTAGTTCTTTTCGTTTATGAGATAATATAACCAGGGGGTGCTGATATGCAAAATTACTTTCCAGAGTTTTAGCAGGCAAACAGGTAAAAAAACAGTCATCTGTGAGAGAATATTTCACCTAAAGGAGATAGTTAAAATAGGAAAGGCGTTCCAAGGTAGCGTGTTCTCAGGGGGTATCAGTTAAGATTAAAAAATATGTTTTTTCTTAGCTGACAGAGAAGCTATAATCACAAAACTTAGATAGTTTGTATTTATCATGCAATTGCCTTATTCTTTGTTCCATTGATGGATCAGCTGGGTTTGTATTTAGAGGGTGGGCTGCCGCAGCACTCTTGTGGAGTTGGGAGAATAGTGCAAAAAGTAAGTCTGGAGTCAAAGGCACTAGAAATAAAAATAGAAAGATATGGATAAGGAATATTTTAGTAACAGATAAAATTCCCCAACAGATGCTTGGAAGTATTATAGAATCCAAACATAACAGCAATATTATACACTGTAAAGTTTAGTGCAAGACTAAGCCATCTTGGAACTGTACTTGTGGATGGGGAAGTAAAATTAGTGCACTACTGGTCCCAATCAGAGCAAACAAAAAACGGATAGGCGTTTCAGAGGTTATAAGCCAGCCTTAACAAATGCAAGCCCCTGTTAAAGATGTAGTCTGATTAAATGTTAACTATTTAATTAAACATTCATTCTTTTCCATTTTTCTGTAGATAAACTTCATTATTTTCCATTTTTCATTAGATAAAATGAAATAGATCAGGCAATAGATTAAGCTGCCATTTGTACACAAATGAATATTTCAGTGGCCTCTGTAATCACATATATCAGGTTAAATACAATCTAGCATTGTGAATACAGATATTTAGTCATTTCCGAGTATGTAATCATTATAGCTTCAATAAATATTAGCAAAGGCCTTTTGTAGGTTAAAGGACTCAGCAGTATTACAGATTACAGAGCTTAGCAGCACTCTTATGATATTTAGTGACTGCTTCGCTACAAAACCTCCATAGCAGCTCTAATACTACTGAATAACAGTGAACAGCACCTTTATCTGGTACAAGACATTAGCCAATAAATCTATGGTGGTAAACTCCCTAATACTTTTACCTGAGTTGATGATCCCATTTCTGACAGATTTGTATATGTTCATAATGTTATATATTATGATTATGGTGTAATGTCTGATGCTCAGTGTGTACTTCTAGTGAGTAATTGCCATTAGATGCAATATGTGCTGCTATGGTGGAGCAACAGCTGAACATCAGTGTTTAATCTGTGTACTCATGTATGTGTAGCTTGTCATGACTCAAAGTTGTGGGTCAGATGCTGCCCTGTTGCCTGGGCCTAAACTTGTGATTGCACCCTATGTTGCCTATGCCTGTGTCTTCTGCCCCCTCTGGTTCTCCTCTGATACCTGTGAGATGTCCTATTCAGACATTTGGGGTTCTTGGGGGTAGTTCAAACACACCTGCAGATGGAAGACTGCCATGTGCTCTAGGTTGCCTGCTGTGCAGCATGGCACACATTGTTATCATCTATGCTGCCTTCTCAGATGTGTATTGTAGTGCACCTGCAGATATGTCTAGACATCTGAACTTAGCTTTCTATGCACTGAACTCAAGCTATATGGTGTTTCTGGTTGTTATGTCATAGACACTTCCAGCATGTGTTGTCATGATGTTTTTATGCTGCCATCTGCTACACATGCAACCAGGCACATGATGGATGGCCAGCCCTTTCTGTACTGGTGTCTTGATAGGTGTGTGTGTGTGTGTGTGTGTGTGTGTGTGTGTGTGTGTGTGTGTGTGTGTGTGTGTGTGTGTGTCTGTGCAATCTATTGCAATGATTACATGAGGTAAGTTTGCAATGCTGTAAATCTTGAAGTCTTGTGCATTACAGCTCTCTGACCCGGGTTCCTATTAGATTACCAAAGACGCATTCTATCAAATGCATCTTGTTCAAACTTAAAACAATGAAAAGGCAAAATAGCGAAGTGGCTTTTAAGCAAATTCTTTCCCTGGGAAAGAATTTGCTTGGCCGCTTCCATTACTTTGCCATTTTCATCACTATAGTGCGATCTCGGAGTTGGTATATTTAAGTAGGGGGTGTGGGGAGCACAGCCCCCCACTTTATGTATTCTTTCAATTTTTTTTTTTTTTTTTGAAAACAAATCACTGTTCTGAGCTTTTGAGATTGTAAGCTTTTGCTTACATGGGGCCGATTATTCATCATTCGTTTTTTTAAGCATTCGGTGATACAGACCCTCTGACCCATGGTGGTGGATGGGAAGGGTATGTAGTCATCTATATTGCTGCACATTGCTTCGAAGAATTTGGCCAGGATACTGCTGGCATGTGTCTGTGACTCTCCCACAGCATCACCAATGTGTCTCTGAAATGTCCATGTTGATCTGGTTTTCTCCCCTAAATTATTAGGTGAATAATGTGTGCCCAAGACCATTTGTGATCTTACTTTCATCTCACTCTAATACTTTTGAGGAACACAAGGTAACTATCTTTTTTGGAGGGGGAGGGAGACAAGCACAATTCCAGAAAGGAATTGTACATCCATGCAAACATTTGTCATCTCACTTTATCAGGAATTGCTATTTTATTTGCTTTGACATTAAGCTTCAGACACAATTTGTTTTTTCTTGAATAAAATAATAATAAATATATATATATATATATATATATATATATATATATATATATATATATATATACACACACACACACACACATATACTGTACATGTACTGTACATATACATATACATATACATATACATATATAAATAACAGAGTGAATGTCTTTCCTTATATAGAGAAGAAAAGGTTGTAAATTCTATTATCATACAACTCTATGACTTCTGGCACCTGGCTCCAATGCCCCCTGGTTTAATTAATTTGTTTTCTTCACACTTATTAAGTAGCGTCTTGGCAGGTGACTGCGTGTTAAAAAGATGATGAAAAAGCTAAATGGGCCAGGATGGAAGGGAAGGACAGTGACTGGGCAAGTGCAGAGGAAAACAGTGTGCAGCAAATGTGTATGTTGCTGTTCGTCTAGGACTCCATTTCATTTAAGGCTGTACTTGTTGATTGCAGTCAGTCATCTGAGGTGTACATAGTCCATGAAGTGGCCATAATGACAGGGTACTGAGACAGTCTATGGATGAGAATGACTCACCCATCTGTTGTTTGATCACAGGTAATGGCCATTGACCTGTCATACTAGAACTCTACCCCATTCCTATTAGTCCCACCCATTCAGTTGCTTCCTGCAGCCCCCCCCCCTTTGAAGACACCAGCCATCATTGCTAAAAAAAATCTGTTAGAAATTCAAGGAAAGGGTAATAAATAATAAATACATATGATAGTCCAGTAGAAAGTATGAAACCTGTGGGGAAGATGGGTAAATTATGGTTGTGGTTGTATGGAAAACAGCTTGAGGATAGCTTTTTTTCCTGCATTTGGAGTTGAGATTGATTTAGCTATGTCATACTAATTGGAAGAAATGGAATTGTACATTGTGGTTATGTGGATAAAGATGATTATTTCTGTGGTGGAAAAAAGCTCAAAGCATTCAAATTAGGAAAGGGACAGATTCATTCTTGAGCGAGATGAATAATTAGAAGCCTAGGTGTATCAGGAAGGAAATTTACCTAACAGGGTGTGAGAAGTAGTTAGGGTGATAGACTAAAATTATGATGGGGGTTCTTTCCAATTATAGTGACCTCTGGCAAAGATATCATCACTAAGAAATATGTAAATAAAGTTGTTTTTGTTTTCACTCCTTATGCTGTAGAGGGTGAAAGAAAGAAGAGGCTATGGTTTGTTACTTTTGCTTGAAAAGAAGTGTGTGTGTGTGTGTGTGTGTGTGTGTGTGTGTGTGTGTGTGTGTGTGTGTGTGTGTGTGGTTTATCATTTATGATATTGCTATGCATTCTACAGTTAATCATACAAATGTTTCTATTTGCCTTGCTACAATGTGTAAAAGTGCTAATAAAGATAATTTAGAAAAAAACATTGATAACTGTCTTGAGAAAGTTATGACATCTGGGAATCAGAGAGTGGAAAGATTTGTATCAACTCCAAAGTCAGTCTGTACAAAGTCAGGTGTGAAGTAGTAATATAATTTGGCTTCCTGGGAGGGAGCAGGAGATACTCTCATATATGCCAAGATTTAAAATTTGTAAATGTGAAGTATTATATGTTAAACTGAAACGCTGTCTGCTTGAGTTGGTGGTACCTCAGGTGGATATAAAAGATCCCATGACACCTATCTAAAGAGTAGGGGAAGTTCCCCAATGCCTTGGACAATTTCCCCTATGAGTAAAAATAACACTCACGGTCACCTCTGAAAAGATGCCACTGGGCTAGAGGGACTAACTTAATCAAAATAAATAAATAAATAAATTAATAAAATTATGAAACTTGCATAACGGACAGGATTTGGGCAAATAGATGAGATCTGAACAGTTCTGAGATAGGGGGCAAACACATGTAATAGTAGGGGGGTGTTTTATATATAAAGGACATCATGGAGAAAAGGGCAAAAGTTAGTGTTGACATAACCTAGAAGAAATGGAACAGCAAGGAACAACATTTTTTATTGCCAAAGTTGTAAGTATGGGTATGTTTTACAATTAGAGGGGGATAGGTTATGGTCACAAACCACAAACCAAACTATATGAATAATATCGATATGGAACCAGGGTATATAAATAATATTGATATGGTGTCCCATTCTGACAAGTATATTAAGTCAAGATTGTAAAGTAAGTGATGCTTGTAGGATGTGTGGTTTGTGAACAGCTGATTAAGTACAAATGGTTTGACTGTGGGTGGTCATTCATTGGAAGAATGTTTTGTAGATTGTCAGGATATTTTTGTTGTGAGTCATGTTTATGGAGTTCTGTGGAAAATCAGTATTGTACAGACACAGAATATCAACTTAGAATGGTATTAGCAGTATATCAAAACCTTTGCAAGTGAGTGGAAAACTCAATGTTATAATCCTGTCCTCCCCTTACTATTGAAAACACAGAATATATTATATAGGGTATTTAAATGATATGCCTCAGAAGACAAGAAAGAGGTATGTCAGTGTCTCTTCATTGTGCTTCCACCTTTTATCAGCACCTTCACTGTCATTCTCTGTCCTTCTTATATATTTATCTGTCTGTCCCTACTGCCTTTCCTATGCCCTCCTTCCGGCCCACACTTTTGCCATGTTTCCATCTATGTTATCCTTCTTATAAAAAAAAAAAATATGCTACACAAAACAAATAGAACACCCTCTTTCCCTATACCCCTATTACCTTTCCTCTGTCCTCAAATATACTCCCCTGCTTGATCTTCCTCCTCTCTGACTATCCCATCACCCTTTTCTTTCCAGTTATAATAGAAAACCAGCCACTTTGTTGTATAGCCCTTGTATGGGTTCCAAGTTGTGCCACGTAAAACATATGTGCCACTTTCAAGTGCATGTAAAAGTGCATCATGTCAGCCATGTAACCTGCATGTTGATGGACACCGGTCATGTGACCCTTCATAGGATGGTCTACTCACTTGCTATCTCTGAAATGTCTACAATATGTTGTCGCTTACATGTAATCCTCATCGGACTGTTTCACAGAACTTCAGTGACACTAGCTATCTCACACTTTCTGAATAACTTTATCAATAAACTAGATTACTGACTATGCTTCTAAATATTTAAATTCAATAAAGCAGTTTAGATTTTTCTATTTAGGTAATTATGTTTTACAATTTGATAAAGAATGTACTAGTAAATGGTAGCATCCTGGCCAAACTGAAGTAAATCTACAAATGCCGATTACAGTTTCACCTCAAAATGCTGAGTTGCTTTTGACCAAATGATACACTATTGCAGTTTTGAATATAAATGGATACTTTCTTGTTTTGCTTTCTATTAATATATGGTTTTAATGTGTGACTTTAGTTAGCATTTCAACAGATTGGTTTTATACTTTATGATAAATTATGATATACTTCATTTTAAAATGCTGTCAGTGACTATTGATTTTACTGAGATTTGTTGCTATACTAAAGTAATAACTTTTTTTTGGTTTTAATTTAGTTTTTTCTTTTATTGTTTAAATCATTCACTGCAGTGCTGTTCTGGAAGTTTGCAGTCCAGCTTGCAATGGTTCCACCCTGAGCCTTTAAAAAAAATCCCATTATATTCTCACAGTTCAAATATTCATATCCCTATAACCATAATGTTACTAAAGAAGTGTCACTGTCAGTTGTTGAACACAAACTAACAGCAGTAGCGTTCATTACATTCTTTGCAATGATATGAATTTTGTAATCCACAATAAACACACAGAATATTCATTTTTGTATTTGTAAATGATGCACCGTAGATCCGCAACCTTTCAAGCTTCACTCAGCAGTAGTTTGTTCATAGCACTGTGAGCTTTCATATTAGGCTACACAGCTCTAAATGCATTGCTTGGCTTCTGAATACAAATATGAAAAATATTACAATATAAATAACTAGCATATGAACAGTAAATAGCTCTTTCACTATACCAGACAGAGGTCAAATATCAGTGGAGTTGGGATGCCCACCATGTAACCTTTAACAGTCAGTCTTTCAGTAGCTTACTTGGTTTTGTAATTATTGATGTAAATATGAACAGGCAGTACTGGATGCCTAGAGGCATCACTTGGGTAGTCCTAGTGAAATGCCTGGAGGCATCTTTAGGGTTTATTTATTTCTGTATGTTAGTAATTTCTAAGAAGGAAGTACTATTTTAATTTATACTAAAATCTTGGAACATAGCAGAGTTAAGAGTATATTTATGGCTATTGTTTCATCCACTATTAACCTACACATTTTTTTTCCCTTAGGAGCTGCCTTTTTCTATGTTAGATGCATTTTAACTTTTTGATAACCTAATATGTCCTGGATAATCTAACATAAACAAAATAAGTATTCCTAAGTATCTATTTTCTTACATACTAAAACAGTTTGGGTTGTCTTGTTTAGAGTCTATGTTTAGAGGAAATACTATTTAATTGAGCAGCAGAGAGCTAAAATTTGGATTTCTATTGCCTAACTGCTAAAAAAAAAATGTTTTTTTTTTACTCTCAAAAGTAAAGCAACTTTTCTATGTACTGGGATTCATAGGAGGATTTATCACCAGGATAAAGACAATTTTCTTCTCTCTCTCTCTCATTAAATACCATTGGTTAAAATGTCTAGATTATTGTATATATTTTGGAGACATATGTTCTGGAAAGATAGAGACAGGGCTGTTCAAGATTTTGAATATAAAACATCGGACTGCATGCAGCAGGTGTTATGTAAAGGAAAAGGAGAAAAGTTGGCAGCATATGAGGAAAGAAAACTGAGGGGGTATATGTTACAAATATGTGACTATCAAGGGTCTTCCTATGATGCAGACTGGTACAGTTTGTTTTACAAAAAGTGACGCATGAATGCAATTGACACATTTAAAATGTGCATGATAGATGGCTCAGAGGAGCTAAAAGAAAGTTTGCTCATACAGCTAATTGAAAAGATATATTATGTTTGTAGTTTTCACCATGACAACTCTCTGTAGTACTACACACACACACACACACACACACACACACACACACACACACACACACACACACACACACACAATTTGGAAATTTGGACCATTGCATGAACACCACTCAGGCACCTCAAACATGCATACACCCCGATGCACATAGACATACAGTTGGTGAAGTGAATTGAGACTATGGGCTGTTAACAAGCTACTTTCTGTTATACAAGCTTTGACTCCCTTAGCCCTCATTTGCCTAATGTGTGACCTTGAGAAAGTCACTTAACCAGACAGTGATCTAGGGCAATTGGGAATTTGGCTTAGGCTCATTACTATCTCTTGGACTGCATGCCTAGTGATGACCTTATCAACCTATAAACAAACATGCATGCGGTCATATACACCTCATATATGTTCATACTTGCATGAAGACACACACACACACACACACACACACACACACACGCACATTTCCTGCTATAGATACAACAGTTACAAATTACATATACCAATATGGGGGTGAATGTCCCATGTATGTGCTTGCTGTATTCCCACAACCCCAGCATATAATAATCTATGAGGGTAGCCAGTGTCACTGCATAAAAACTGCCATGACTTTTGCTGTTTCGTTTTGGCCACAAAACTCAACCCTGCACACATTTTATACACGATATACTTAAGCATGTACTGGCAGTTACAGATCATTAAAACAAACAACATTCACACTTTTTTTACTTGGTTCACGCATTTGGCATGTATCCAAACAATTGCTTCCTGCAATAAATTATTCTTTTACAGAAAATGTAGTGAGTGAATGAAACTTCAGCTTTATTTAAATGCCTGTTATCAGACACTCTTCAAATTGAAAGTGAAATATGTAAACTAACATTGTAAATAAAACAATATAAAACATTTGGCATAATAATAAAAGCTAAGTTTTAAAACCAGAAAAAGTGAGCACATTACTAACTTTCCTGTGTCATGAGAATAAAACATTGTGGCAATTACAAGTCAGTTTGAGGGCTATAAAGTCAAATATTTTTCATTTAAAAAAAGTATCAACTGAAGGCTAATTCAAAAAGAGAAGTCTTTAGTTATGACTTGAAAATGACTAAATTTGGTGAGTCTTAAAACCAGTATGACAGCAAATTCCATATAAAGGACCTTGATAGTTTAAAGCTTGACAGCTGGACTCCTAATTGTAAAATAGTATGATTATTACAACTTGAGAGGCACAACTCAGGGGTCTAGTCATACAACACCAGGATAGTAAATGCTGAAGGTAATGAAGACACAAGTCTTGCAAGATTAAATACAGCCCAACTAGGAATTTATAAATTATGCTCTGTTTGATAGGTAGTCAGAGCAGACTCCATAAGACCAATGTAATACAACATAAATATAAACTCTTCCACAAGAAATAAAATTGTCATTTATTTTAAGACTGCTTGAGATAGACATAAGAAACTATTATTAAATTATTAAACATCTGACAAAAAACAGCCTGCTATATAAATGATATCTGTAAGTGCATGATATAGGCAGAGACTCCAAGTCTAGGATGTTTAATAAGTCCTTATGATCTGTTTACATGGATTGCATAATGTTCAGCTTCCATTGAAATCCCAGAAAAAAAATCCAAAATTAACAAAGCATTTTACCACAAACTACCTGAATGCATTACAATGGAATGTCTCTAAATTGTTTGACTCAACTTTTCCTTAGACGTGAGAAAAGACAGATAGAAAATGTCTTCATAGTTTCATGGTATTGAGAAATAAAAACTGAAATTCAGGCTGTGGTATCTCACAGCAGTAAGCTTCGTTTTAAATAATTGTTATTATAAGGAACTTAATGGCAGAAACATTTGATTTATTTTCCAAAAATACTTTGGGTAAGAAATTCTGCTTGGATTAATATATGATTGATCTATTTTATATGAAAGTGTAAAGAAGACTGCAGTGTGTGACAGTGAGCTGATAAATCCTACCGCAGGTTACAGCTTTGCAGTGTGTAGAAATGTTAATTGACTGTATTTTTTGTTTTGCCCTACTAATGCACTTTCCTAAGGCTCCATTTTGATTTGCTTAAACTACTTGAATTAGTAACAAATAAGAAACATTAGATCATCAAATGCCATTTATCTCTATTTTGTGCTGTCTTTTTAGTTGCAACATAGGTATTTTGTGACTTATTTGTTTCATGAATATATTTAAATTCATATTGAGTTACATACAGAGAACAAACCTGGTACGCTCCCTGATATACTAATCTGAAGCTCTTCCCATGTCTATATGGATGAAATGAGGTAGTGGTTGCCCTTCCATCATTGCTGTAATACTGTCTGCTATGTTTAGTCTCTGACCGGCAATTTCAGTGTTTGGAGTTTGAAATTTGGAATCACAGGATACAGAGGTCATATCTGCTAAAGAAACAGTAGTCTAAACTTTGTTGTGTGCAATTATTTTATTTATTTATTTTATTTTACATTCGTTTACTGGGAAAGTCTGGCTGGGATGAATACCCATTTTCAGTGAGACCGGGAAAAAAAACTCCACGTTTGACAAAAACAATATGTCAAATACATAAATTATAATCTCTAGATATGACAATATATAAAATAACTACTTTGCTGTTATAACTGATATATATATATATATATATATATATATATATATATACGATATGATCAATGAATAGTTCTGTTATAGTAGGAAAATATACAATGTAAGCAGTACATCAGGCTATCATAACAATTGAAAAGAGTACGTAAGGTGATTAATGGCAAGCAGGTAATGTACGCGTGAACAAGAAAGAGCTAAGATTTAATAGTCATTAGGGGAAAAGGATCAACATGAGCAGGCCTTCATATAGTAACTTAGTCTGGACTAGAACAGGAACAAAGTCAAGAAGCATTAAGAAAGATAGTGGTCCTAATGGTATGAGGAAGTGAGTTCCATTGTTTGGCTACTTGGTGGAAAAATAGGGAGTCACCTGCCTTGTTATTGGAATTGGACACCTGTAGTAGTGAAATATTTGTTGACCATAGGCTTTGATTTGTAGTAAATGGTTGAAGGATGTTTAGTAAAGCAGGAGTTTTGTCAGACTAGTACAATAGTTTGTGTGCCATGGTCAGTTGATTATAGCATTAAGGTTACAGTAGTTCTAACCAGGACCATTTTTAAGGTGTGACAATGGTAGGTATAATGTGGACAGTTACTGGCAAATTTAGTTATTTTATTATAGCAAGTTTCTAGTTTCTTTAAGACTGTCTTTTTAAGTTTGATGAGAATTGGGGAGGCGTATAGAAGAGATGACAGAAGGTGAGTTCTAGCAATGGCTACCCTAGAGGTATTAGTTAGATACTTTTTGTTTCTATATAAAGTATGCATTTTTATGTACTTTCTTAATTGTTTGTGATATAAGTAGGTCAAATCTTAGGTATTAGGACACCTAGTAGTTTTGTTTGTGATGCAGGAGTGATTATTGTATTGTTACAAGCAGTGATGAAGAAAGAGGTTGGAGGGGGAGAGGATCTAGTGGTTTAGAAGATCATAAGTTTTGTTTTATTGGGGTTAAGTATGAGATGATGGTTTGTTAGCCATAGTTCAGTGTCTAAGAAGGACTTTTGGGTTATGTCTTGAAGGTGTTGTGAGGTATATGCAGTACATATAAGTGTTGAGTCATCTGTATATTGGATTAATGAGACTGATGGGGTAGGGGTAGTGAGGTCATTTGTAAAAATGCTAAAGCGTAGTGGCCCAAGAATTGAACCCTGTGGAACTTCTAATGAGACAAGTGGGGGGGGGGGCTGAGAGGCCATTTTGCCATTTTACAGATTATTGGCAGCCAACTAAATAGTTTTTTTAATCATTGGAGCACAGAGGGGGTTAGCTTCAGGTAGGAAAGAGCAGATAAAAATGTAGGGTAGGTGAATGTATCAAAGGCTTTGGACATGGCCAGAAAGACTGCAGAGACTATTTTACCATTATTTCTGAGTTGGTTGATGATATTGGTGACATTGAAAAGTGCTATTGTAGTACTATGAATGGGCCTGAAAACATGTTGGGAGTTTGCTAGTAGATTATTGGTGGTACGATACTGGAGCAGTTGTGAGTGCATCTTTTGAGCAGTTTTGACTATGGGGAGAGAATGGCAATGGGTCTCTAACTAGTGATCTCTGTGGAATTTCTACCTTTGTGTAGAGGAATTATGTGAGCAATTTTCCATATTACTGGGACATATTGTTCTGCTAAAGACCCGTTGATAAGAATAGACACAGGATAGGATATGGCTTCAGCTTCCAGATTTAGGTATTCAGTTGGTAGCTTATCAGCTGTCATTAAAGTGGGCTTGAGTTTCTTGTAGTTTCTCTATGGCAGATGCAGGGATGGGCTGGAAAGAGAAGGATGTAAGATTAACGTGTAAAAGTTTGGGAGTTAGTGGTGGATCAATATTGTTACTTTTAGTTAGAGATAGTATACGTTCTGTGAAGTATTTATTAACTTCTTCAGCTATGGTACCAGAGCAATGTGGTATGTTGGATGGAGCAGTTACTGTTTGTCCTGGGTGAAGAATGGTATTAATAGTGCTCCAAAATGTTGGGGTTATGTTGGTGGTTCTGTTGTAAGTTATGGTAAAAGTTTTTTTTTTTTGTCGAGATTAATTTGATGCTTAGCCTTATTCCTAATTTGTTGGAATGCTACACAATTGCTTTGGGTTTTACTGGAGTGCCAAATTTGCTAGGACTTGTCTCTTTGCCTAAAGAGGTTCCTTGTTTTGTTAGTTAGCCATGGTGTAAATGTGGCCTTAGACTGAACAAACCAGGGAGGGTCCAATCTGTTGAGAATATAAATTATTGAAATGTCCAACTGTGACATCAAGTGGCATGTCCTTAAGAATGGACAGGTCCAACATTTTTTTAGGGTACCAATTAGTTCTTCAGGTTTAAAGATCTTCTTACTATGGATTTGGCAGAAAACAGTATGTTTAATAGGATTGACATATTACCTTACTAGGTAGGTTAACATATGGTCACTGAGACTGTCAGGCAACAGCTGCTATGCTGGTAGTGATAAGGTTTATTGGTTAATGTCCAGTCTAGTATTGATTGTCTGTTAGATTTTTTGTGTATCCTTGTAGGAGATTGAATAAAATGTGTGAAACTAAAGAAGCTGATGTGATTGCTAGGGTTCTGTGAATTACAGGTTGTCCAGTCTATATTAAAATCACCCATAATGATAGTTTCTTGAGTTACAGATTTTGATATAGACTGCAGAATTTCTCTATTGTAAAGATGTTATTGCCAGGTGGGACATAGGTAGCTATAATTGTAATGAACGTGTTTTGATTAACCTGTAGTTCAGTGAGTAAGAGGTCAATATTATTTAGGTTAGATATATAAAGATTAAGTGGTAGCAGCATAAGGGTTCTCTTAAATAAAATGGTTACCCCTTCACCTCTTTTCCCCTTTCTGTCTGCTATAATTATGCTGTATCCTGGTGGAGTGATTTCATTATCAGAAATGTATACCTTCAACCAAGTTTCTGTCAAGACAGCAATATCAGGAGAGTAATGCGATAGGGTGACATGCAGTTCCTGGACTTTAATGACAATGCTTCTAAGGTTCAAATTTGGATGTAACAAATCAGAGCCTATACATGGAAGATTAGATATGTCAAGTACTTTAGGGAGAGATGTGGTGTTGCTTTGTGGACCTGGATTAGGATGAATATCACCGCTAATAATAAGTTTAATAGCAATGGTTACCAATGTTTGTAAGAATTTAGATATATGTTTATATATCTGGGAGAACATAAAATAACATTGCAACACTAAAAACCTGTTCAGTGATATACCTGCTTACTTTTGTATTATAATTTATACCTTTCTATAGTGAACAGGCATCTTTGACTTTACACAACAAAACCCACAACTCCAAACACCAAGTAATTTTGGAAATACACATCACCCTTTCTCAATCTTCTTCTCTTTCGGCTTTTCCCATTGGGGGTCGCCACAGCGGATCATCTGTCTCCATCTCTTCCCACATTCTGCATCTCGCTCCACCACACCAACCACCTGCACGTCCCCTCCCACCACACCCACAAACCCCACCCCAGGCCCTCCTCCTCCTCTCCCACCCAGCAGCTCCACCCCCAGCACCCTTCTCCTAACACACCAAGCATCTCTCCCCAGCACACATCCAAACCAACGCAATCTCACCTCTCTGAATTTATCTCCAAACCATCCAACCTGAGCTGACCCTCTAATATACTGACTCCAAATTTCGTCCATCCCTGCCACACCCTGTGCAAATCCCAACATCCCCAGCTCTGCCACCTCCAGCTTCGAACCCCTCCACCCCGCCAATGCCACCGTCTCCAACCCACACAACACAGCTGGCCCCACCACCCTCCCGCAGAACCCCTTCCACTCCTACAGGTATCCGTCTGCCACAAACAACTCCCGACACTCTTCTCCACCCATTCCACCCTGCCTGCACTCTCTTCTCCATTTCCTTTCCACACCCACCACCACTCTGAACCATTAATCTCAAGTACCCAAACTCATCCACCCTCACCAACTCCACTCCTTGCACCCTCACTACTCCCCCGTCCTCCCTCTCACCCACACACACACACTCTGTCCCAGTCCCGCTGACCCTCACTCTCCTCTGCTCCAGAGCACACACCCCCCTCCAGGGCCTCCCCAACCTGGTACCTACTCTCACCACAGATGACAATGCCATCCACAAACACCACAGTCCACGGGGCCTCATGTCTGATCCCGCCCGTCAACCTGTCCATCACCACCACAAACAAGAAAGGGCTCAGAGCCAACCCTCAATGCAATCCCACCTCCACCCCAAATGCACCTGCCACTCCAACTGCAGAGCCCACCACCACCACACTACCCCTGCACACACCCTGCACCACTCCCACATACCTCTCCGCCGCTCCCGACCCCCCCACATGCAACACCACAACTCCCCCCAGACACCCCACCACACACTCTCCAAGTCCACAAAGACACAACGCAACTCCATCGGACCATCTTCACACCCCTCCATCAACATCCCCATAGCAAACACATCTGCAGTGTTCCCTCCTGGCACAAAACCATACTGCTGATCACTAATCACCTGCTTCTTAAGCTAGCTTCCACTACTCTCTCCCATAACTTCAAGCTGTGACTGATAGATAGCAAAATAGACACCAAAACACTTTTTCTCCACTCCTCAGGCATCCTTTGACTTTCCAAGATTATTAAACAATCTGGTTAAAAACTCCACTGCCATTTCTCCTAAGCACCTCCATGCTTCCACTGGTATGTCATCTGGACCAACAGCCTTTCCATTCTTCATCCTCTTCATAGCTGTCCTTACTTCTTCCTTGATAATCTGTTTCACTTCCTGATTCACTATCCCCACACCATTCAAGCATCTCTCTCTCTCTCTCTCTCTCTCATTCTCTTCCTTCATCAGCCCCTCAAAGTACTCTTTCCATCTGCTCAACACACTCTCCTCGCTTGTGATTACATTTCCCTCACTATCCTTTATCACCCTTACCTGCTGCATATCTTTCCCAGCTTGGTCCCTCTGTCTAGCCAATCAGTACAGGTCCTTTTCTCCTTCTTTAGTGTCCAACCTTTCATACAACTCTCCATATGCCTTATCCTTAGCCTTCGCCACCTCTCTCTTTGCCATGCTCCTCATCTCCTTATACTCCTGTCTACTTTCTTCATCTCTCTGACAATCCCACTTCTTTGCAAGCCTCTTCCTCTGTATACTCTCCTGTACTTCCTCATTCCACCACCAAGTCTCCTTGTCCTCCTTCCTCTGTCCAGATGTCACACCAAGCACCTTTCTAGCTGTCTCCCTTACCATCTCTGCTGTAGTTACCCAGTTATTCAGTAACTCTTCACTGTCCCCCCATGCTTGTTTTAATTCTTCCTTGAACTCCATCTCACAATCACCCCTTTTTAACTTCCACCATTTGGTCCTTGGCACTGCTCTCACACTTGTCCTCCTCTTCTTGATCACCATCATCCTACAAACCACCATTCTATGCTGCCTAACTAGACTTTCCCCTGTCACTACTTTATAGTCTCCAATATCCTTCAGACTGGCCCTCCTACATAGGATATAATCCACCTGTGTGCATCTTCCTCCACTCTTGTAGATCACCCTATGCTCCTTCTTCTTCTTCTTAAAATACGTATTCACCACAGCCATGTCCATCCTTCACAAAATCCACTACCAACTGATCTTCTGCATACCTCTCCTTAACACCATACCTGTCCATCACTTCCTCATCCCCTCTGTTCCCTTCACCAACATGCTCATTGAAATCCACTCCAATCACCAGTCTCTCACACTTGGGTACACTCACCACCACTTCATCCAACTCAATCCAAAATTTCTCTTTCTCATCCATCACACACTCAATGTGCAGAGCATATGCACTAACAACATTCATGATTACACCATCAATTTCCAGCTTCATAAACATCACTCTGACACTCTTTTCACCTCCAAAACACTCTTGACATACTGTTCCTCCAGGATAACCCCTACCCCATTTCTTCTCTCATTCACACCATGATAGAACAATTTGAACCCACCTGCTATACACCTGGCCTTACTCCCCTTCCATATGGTCTCTTGCACACACAATATATCAACCTTCCTTCTCTCCATCATATCACCTAGCTCTCTCCCTATACCAGTCATACTGCTAACATTCAAAGTTCCTACTCTCACTACTACACTCCTAACCTTCCTCCTCTCTTCCTGCTTTCGGGTATGCCTTCCCTCTCTTCTTCTCCTTCGGCCAACAGTAGCCCAATTTCCACCAGCACCCTGTTGGATAACAGTACTGGTGGTGGTCATTGTTAACCTGGGCCTCAACCGATCCAGTATGGAATCTGTATTATTGTCCGCATATGTTATTTGGCAGAGATTTTCCACTGGAGGCCCTTCCTAACGTAACCCTCCCCATTTATCCGGGCTTGGGACTGGCACAAAGAAATGCACTGGCTTGTGCATCCCCAGTGGCACCCTTTCTCAATGCTCATTCAAAAAACAGTCTCAAACACTCCCTTTTTAAAAACCATCACATGGTTATGATACCCAATCATTACTAAAAGTGTCTTTATATTTTTCACATGTGCTTTAAAGCTACATAACAGCTAAAAACATCAAATGGCATTGTATCACATCTCATATAAAATTATGCATAAGATATACCTATAAAATACATATATGGAAAATAAACATAAACTGTATATTCCATTCATTATGCCATAACATTATAAGTACCACTGAAAAACAACATTGAAAATATCTGCGAACAATATTAAAAAGTATTTAAAAATCTCAATATTAAAATGTATTAACATTTCTAAGATGCAGCCAGAATAAGTTAACTCATATTTTTGTTTGTTTCTTTATTAACATGGGTTTTATGCTAACAAATGAATTCATATCCAGTTTCTTATCAGCTTGTAACATGAGAATCCATTTATACTTGGGTGTATATTATCATATCGAATGGTAATAATGCCAAACGTTCATATGAGCGAATATTGACGAGAACAAACTTGTGTTTTTGGGGTCACGGTACAATGAGGATTGGAATATTTGCCCTTTTCTCACTGTAGTGTGACCTCGGAGTTGGAATATATATTTAGCGGGGGGTGTGGGGGGGTAGCCCCCCACAATAGCAAGTTCGTTCTTGTGAATATTCACTCATATGAGCGTTTGGCATTATTACCATTCGATATGGTAATATAGACCCTTTATACTCTACTAGTTTTGTCTCATTTATGATATCACCCTCTCTTATTTCAGGTGTTTGCTTCTATATATCTCTAAACTTAAATGTGTGTTGTGCACCTATTTCCTTAACGTGTCTTGCAAAAGAATTTATATTAACCCCATGTCTAATGTCGTATTACATTTTCCTACATAGAAACTTGAGCAAGCAGTGCAGGTAGTCTGATAAACCACATTGTCTGTACTACTTGTTGCAAAGTAAGTAGATTCATATATTCACTTACTCACAGAATGAATAAACTTAACATCAGTTAATATATACTTGCAAAAACAACAGCTGTGGCAAGGAAATGTACCCTTCTTACTACTAAGTCCAGATTTCATATACCTCATTTCTTTATAACATAAACGTTGTTTCAAATTTGTATATTTCTTAAATGGAAATTCTGATTATCTCCAATAAAAGTGTTTCAGCTCTGGCATGGCATTCAGAATAGCCCAGTTATTCATAATAATATTAATAACTCCAGTAGTTCTAGAGTTATATTCTTGTATTTTGTCTATCATTTCTTCATATTTCTCATTTATAGCTCTTTTCATGGGAAATTTCAACAATATGATTTTGCATTAACTTGTCTTTCACTATTTACATATGATAATATCTTGTTTAACAAACCATCCTCATACTGCCTATCTTCAGACTCCTTTCTCATTAATTCCACCTGCGTATTATACACCTCCTGGTCCGTGGTCAATATACTAGCTCTCAAAAACTGACTCTTCTCAATGCCTTTATACACATGTTTAGGATGCATACTCTGCCTATGTAAAGATGTATTAGCTTGTACTTCCTGCCTAAAAAATACTGGTTGATAATTCCTCTCCTATTTTCTTCACAGTTATATCCAAAAAAATTAATTTCAATTCTAGAATAAGTAAGTTTGAACTTCAAAAATTGTACATATTCTGTTAAATTGATCATTATTCCAAATGAGGAATATATCATTCACAAAAATGTGTAGGAAAGTAAGATGTTACCCACGTATAATCCAGCACGATCAAAAATATAAGTATCATCCCATTGGCTACATGCTATATTTACATATGTATTTGCTGCTGAAACACCCATTGCCATGTCAGAAACCTGATTATATAACTACTTACCAAATAAAAAATACAGTAATATCTAATACCATTTTTAAAAGATGACACAAAGTTTCAATTTTCCTACCTGTGAGCACACTGTTTTTGCAAAGATGTTCTCTAACCACTTGGGCACCATAATAATTCAATATAACAGTAAATAAAGAATTAATATCTAATGTTGCAAAAATAAACTGTGTGCATTCATTACTTGGCTCAGTCACCCAACCCTTGCTAGAAACATTATGTCTCATTGAGGGATGTTGCAAGTCCTTATGAATTTTAGGTAGGCCATAAAGTATAGTTGCTATAGGGTGTGCAACATACATAAAGTTATATAATTCTGAAGATAATTCATTTTGAAGCTGTAACCCAAGCATAAAATTAGTAACAAATGATATAATATCCATAGGATTTTTATCAATTACCTTAAATGCATCATTAAGAAACTTTTCCATAGATACATTATAATCAACTGTGTTCATAACTACAATAGCACCATCTTTATCAGCTTGTTTGATAACAATATCTGGATTGTCATTTAATCTAATCAAAGAGTCATACTCATCTTTTGACATATTATAATATTTGTGGCTACTTGACCCTGCATATAATTCACATATTTGCTTCTCATAAACATCTTGGAAAGCCATTATAACATGAAAACTATTAGGAACCAAACACATTAAATGATTATATAATTGACTTGAGTTTGTATTCTCCTGAAATAATAATTTTAAATTCAAATTTATTGTAAACAGCTTTAGGTTAGTTTATACATCTACAATAGATTTAGTAGAAAAAAGTATAAGCTGCAAACCGTTATTTAAGAGCAATAAATCTGTATCAGTCATAGTCACATTTGACAAATTCAATACAACTGAAAGGTTATCTACCTTTTGTTTATAGAATGGCTGTGCGTCTGAGGGCCCACATATCTTGTCTTTCATTTCTTCCTCTTCTTGCACTTCCCTGCAATTCTTCTCTCCTTCTGACTTCTATTTTTTTCTGGCAAAGTCAGTTTTACAAGATTCTGCAAACTTTGAAAACCCTCATCTTGCTTATGTATAGTCACAGAATTGGTTGTACGCTGCTCAAACGCTCCTACCCATTGGGTCATCTCATTCACTCCAGATTCCAAGTGGTGATGCCTCTCAACACACCCCTCAGTTCTAGCAGACTCATTAGAATTTGCATGCGGCTGAAAAGAATCAGGTGTACTGATATCATCCAATTCATACATCGAAATATCAGTTTGTGCTTTAACTTTTATTGTTGTAACACCTTTCACCCATGAAAAAATATTACCTGTTTTTAAAATCTAGTAGTCTATTGAATGAAATTGAATGAAATTTATATGGAAGTAAAAAATATGCATGACAATGGGATTTACAAGCCCATTTTAGGACACAAAACTAGGACATCACCAGATAGGGAAATGTCAAGTAAATACGATGACATTCAAGCTAGTTTAGTCATTACTTTTAACTAAGATGCAGACATCATATTTAACATTACCAAAAACATCTGGAATATTTTACAATTTGAATCGAATGTTGCACTTAAAGTGGATAAAAATCCCAGATTAGTATACAGGAAGTATAGATCATTCAAGGACATTTTGGAAACAAATTTGGCATCTGAATGTTGTAACAGAAAACTAAGTAATTTTAAGTGCAACAATTGTGTTTATTGCCCCTATATTATGGAGACTGAAGGACTTTTCAGGTTGAACAACAGGAACATTTTTATTAAAGGACATTTTAACTGTAACAGCGTTAATGTAATATACATGACAAAATGCCAGTAATGTCCCATATTTTACAGAGGAAAAACCTGTAGAAAATTTAAGAACAGAATTGGAGAGCATTTGGGTAACCTAATATACAGTAGGTCAACTAATGCCCTGAGTAAGCATGTGCAGGACCAAAAAGAGCACACCTTTAACTTCCTGGTAATACAACAGCTTAAAAAAGACGTATAGGGAAAATGCCTAGATATACATTTGGACATCAGTGAGCTGAAATGGCAGCTCCGTTTAAATGCTGTGGAGTATCCAGGAATTAATGAAATGACTAGCATAGCTAGTATTTTAAAGTTAAAAAGTATTTTAGGATAGTGTTTTAATTTATGCATACATTTTTCGCATGTATAGGTTGAGTTTACATCATGTTTTACCATCAATGTTTTAAAGCTTTCTCTTAAATTAAACAATTAAACATGATTAATTGGGGGTGGGGTACATAAAAATGGCTGAGATGTTACATTCATTTGTTCTGATAAAGTCCCTTGCAGTTGGGGAAGAAAGCACTTAACTTGTGGAATATTGTTTAACTTGTGATTTTTGAACTATTAAAGTGGTGGATTTCTACATTGTGCTTGCTTGTTCCATTTGCTGGTTTGGTTTTTCAGTTTGTTGTTGTTGCAAAGACATACTTGGACATCCCCCAATTCCAAATATACTTGAAAACTCAACCATTACTAATGACGATGCTTATAAAATTACATTTTCTTCTCCAGCATAAAGACTTGCTTTAAAAAGTCATCATTAAGACTCAAGTTATCATACCAGAGTTGTACTGAAGCACTTGTGACATCTAGTAGAAGTGGATTACAGTGAATCACTAAAATCTCATTCTAACACTGATTCATAGATGTACTATATTTATTCCTGGCTGCATTTCAGGAATGAATTCTTGAGACATTCAAACTACTTAGTGCACAGCCTCAGCGTGAAGAAAACTACACAGAAACAGCAAAAAAAGACAAGGCTGCATGTAGGGGTTCAATGGTAAACACTCCCAACAGCTACAAGAAAAGAGGAACTCATACCGCTCAACCTCTTAGAGCAAAAAATCTGAACAAAGCCTAAAATGATGGGGGGCAAATAAGGACAGATTTTAAATATTGCTCTTACAAACTTAGAAAGTTGATAGAATAATAGGTTTTGCATTAGCATGAATTTTCTGAAGGATGTGGAGTCTTAAACTCAAATGTTTGTCATTAATTAGTGACTTCAGTCCTCAGCTATTTGTCAGAAAGGTACAGATTTTAGGAAGAACACACCAAAAATATGAAGCAAAATTCTGGACATTCTGCAAAAATTTGTACAGTTGAGAGGTATGGCGGAACTCCAAACAACAAGTGATATAGCCAATACACTTTATTCAGTCAGCAAAGTTTTCAGGAC
>NC_056726.1:1363686933-1363771933 GCF_019279795.1 Protopterus annectens
TAGCATGCTCGCTAGCCTAGTTAGGTGAGTGGCGTCAGGTGTGTCTTGAATACCTGTCAGTTGGTCTTTGTGTCTCCCTGCAAACCGATGGGGGACA
Source organism: Protopterus annectens (assembly GCF_019279795.1). NCBI lineage: Eukaryota > Metazoa > Chordata > Ceratodontiformes > Protopteridae > Protopterus > Protopterus annectens. Next base: position 1,363,687,031 of record NC_056726.1, read on the forward strand.
CATAGGGTCACACAGATAGTGGCGGCTCTCTGGTTGCATACTGGTGCACTGCTCCTATCACATTGCATAAAAGTTCGGGAGAGGGCGATTGATAAATGAATACACAGAGTAGTAGAATGTAAGATGGGAGATGAGCAGTTCAGATTCAGATCAGGATGCAGCACAAGTGAGCCGATGTTTGCAGTGAGACAGATACTTGAGAAGAAGCTAGAGATGAGGAGAGAGTCCAACTGAGCATTCTTAGACTTGGATAAAGCATATGACAAGATCCTAAGAAAGCTGATCTGGGCAGTACTGCAGTGCTGATCTGAGAACTATGAGGATTTGAAGTCCCAGAAACATTTGTAGAATTAATGCAGGCTATGTACAAGGACCCAATGACTCAAGTCCAAACAGTGTTTGGCCTCACACAGAGGTTTTCAATAGGAGTGGGTGTACACCAGGGTTCAGCTCTGAGCCCACTGCTGTTTATACTGGTGATGGACTATGTTAGCAAACAGGTCAGAATGGACAGATCAACAAAGCTGCTCTATGCAGATGATGGGGCATTACAGGTAGACTTTGAGCTAGAAACTCACGAAAGAATAGGAGAATGGAATGCAAAACTGAAGGCACATGCAATGAAACTAAGCACAGATAAGACAGTGGTAATGACAGCAAATTGGGGAAATCAGAAGAAGCTGTAAATAGAGATAAAAGGGAAGATAGTGGAACAGGTTAACACCTTCAAGTAACTGTGAGGCTTGGTTGAGGAGAAGGGAAGTCTGAATGAAGATGTCCAAGCTAGAATCAAAGGAGCTGCAGCTAACTGGCATAGACTGTCAGGTGTAGTCTATGACAGAAGAATGCCAAAGAAGCTGAAAAGTAAGGTGTACAAGACAGTGGTGTGACCAGTACTACTGTATGGTGCAGAAACCTGGGCAGTAAAGGCAGAACAGTTGAAGAAGCTAGAGGTTGATGGAAGGGTGGAAGAATGCACACTGTGGGACAGATGAAGAAATGAGAACATAAGAGCAGAAGCCAAAGTAGCTCCAATTGCAGAAAAGATCAAAGAGAACACACTATGGTAGTCCTAACACATGCAGAAAAACAGAAGACAATTTGGTGAGGAAGATTTGGGACAGACAGGAAGAAGGTAAGAGGAAGCAAGGATGTCCAACAAAGAGGTGGATGGATTGTGTGAAAAAAAAGATCTGCGACAATCAGGCATGAGTGTTGAAGAAGGCAGGAGTGCGGCACTGAATCCAGAGAGATGGTGACAGTTAACATGATACCTCGACCCCATGTAGAAAAAAAATGAGAAAAAGGGGGCTGATGATGATGATGATGATGATGAGTACCTTGTTAAATGGCTAATACAGTATTTGCCTGACTAACAGTTATGAGAATTTTAAAGTCAATACCCGTCCACTAGAACCAACATGTTACAATGTTACTGAACCAATCAACACATACGGGGATAAATTCCATACCTTACTTCAATGGGGAAGATTGAAACCTCTATGTCTGTGTCATCTGGGGTTAGAAATTACTTTTTTACTTCCTGTACACATGAATTGTATTATGTTACTTACTTGTTAGAGCAATATAATTGTTTTGGTTTTTCTTAATCAGTTTTATAAATTGTTTCAGATAATCTATACTTTCAAAATTAATAACAATTAATTTAATTTGAAGCAAACATCATCAAGGCATGACTTTATTCTTCAGTGCACTGCTCTGCTATGATGCTATAGCACCAGTTCAGATATTTGCAGGCTTCTCCGTGTAATTCAGTTCTGCTTCTTGTTTCTGTAATATTCTTTTATAAAGTTTCTATCTTGAGCTTCAGTAAACAGTTTAACAATTCCATCTGGTATTCCCAAATATCTTACAGTAGGAAATTACACCTCATTATCTTTCATTGCTGCAGTGCTGTAAGTCAGTGAACAGAGCAGTCATGAGAGGCTGTTCTTTAAATTTTGCATTTTTAATGTGAAATCCCACAGCTTGTAAAGTATCAGTGCATAGTTCTTCGAGGTGCAGTTTTGCATTTCGGTAAGATACATCGAGGCAATAGTAATATAGTTTCATGCATATGAGTAAGATTAGTTGTTATGTATTTTCCTTCAGTAAAGCAAAGATTCAGGCATGCTTATTTTTGTATATACTGATGTCACTAAAGATACCATACTAATGGTGCAATTAGTTAACCAAATTATTAAAATTACTGAGTTTTCTTGTAATATATATACTGGCATATATATGTTTTATCAGGGATAAGAAAGGGTAATCCTCATATGATAAAATGAAGAAATATTAAACAGAATGCTTAAGAAACTAAAAGTCGGCCTTCATCTGATGTCACTATTCAAAGAGGTAGCTGTTGTGGAGTGTTCTGTCACTGGGTAGTGTTTGCATTTGTTGTTTTTCAGCTAGGATGTATAATATGTATCACTGTCTGCATGTGACATTTGACAAGAATTAGATATCTGTGAGATATACAGAGCTGAGTATATTTTTCTGGCACTTCAGAGTTGTGTACTGGTAATTGTTGCTTGACTAATTTTATATCATTGCTGGCTGACTTGAGTTGTGCACTGTTATTTTTGCTTCACTGTATAGTTTTTCAGATCTCTGCTGAATATGTTGGTTTTCCCATACCCACCCTCCGTATTCCTGTCTTGTTGTTTAAATTTGGAGGCTTTTGCATTTGCCCGCCCCCACTGTAGATTTGATCTGGGACACTCCCCCCAGTCCAATCTCTTTACCTCATTCTACCTAATAGACTCCTTCTGCACTTGTTTTTAGTAATTTTTAATTTAATTGTATTTTTTAAACTGTTTGGTCTAACATTGCTATATACTCGTGTGCTAGCTTGCACTGCATTTAAATTGTTTATACTGCTGTTTTAGCTACTTTTCTGTATATATATATATATATATATATATATATATATATATATATAAATACTTTTCGTGCAACTAGTGTAGTCCAGATTCAGATTTGCTGTATCCAGGACTGTATCTAAGCTTCTGAGCTCCCCCCCAAGATTTCTGTGTTGGAGGGAAGCCTTCTAGCCTATCAGTGGGAGTGGTAAGCACTAGGTAACCTATCTACCACATAAGGAGTGGTTCTGGACCAGAAATTGTAGTTATTGGCCGTTTGGGCAGTTTTTCCATCTCTCTCAACTTTCTGATTTAAAAGCCTGCATTTGCACTTGTTTCCCCCCTTTCCTGTAACTAGTTTAGTCCAGATACAGATTCTTAGTTTTAGCACTTGAATTTGCTTATTCGTGATCAGCACTTGTTCAGAACTTGTAAGCACTAAATAACCTACTAATTACTACAACACTCAACCTCCCTCATTACCTAGAGGAAAACAGTTTTGGTACTTACTTTCCTCACTTGCTTAGAGAAAAACAGCTCTTGTACTCACTTTCCTCACTTATCTAGAGGAAAATAGTTTTTTATTCAGGCATGTCCAAGGGTCAGCTCCCAGTGTTCTCTCCTGTCTATCTGATGAATCTGGGCATCTTGGGGCAATGTAGAAATTGCCTCATGTACACAGACAACCCTCTCCTCCTACCACCCAACACTACAGACTGTGAGAGATGCACTTACCTAGCCAAACTGGAGGTAAAGCTTTTTCCAATCAAGACTGAACTTGACAGTCAAGAGAAGAAGGTAAACCCTTGCACCACACCACACTCATTACATAGTCTCACTAAATCTACACCACCAAAATCCACACATAGAAACATAAAAACATTTGCAGAGGCTCTCAATAATAATCTGCTCAAGCAACAGAGACCTCCAAAGCAGAAATGCAAGCAACCTTCACCCCCCAACACAACCCAAATGTCACATAGCCCACAGACTCAGTGTGCCACTCAACCACTGCCAATAAGGCAAAACAACGTACCCAACACACTAGTCATAGGTGACTCTATAGTCAGGCACACTGATGTTCCACTCACCAGGCTAAACAAGGAGAAGGTTACTGTCAGCTGCCTGTCAGGTGCCAGGATCCGCCACATAACCCACGTACTCAGATCACTCCACAACAATTACAAATATGACTCTGTCATTGCCCATGTTGGTGTGAACAACCTGAGACGTACCTCCCTGGACTACATGAAAAGAGACATGGAGGAGCTCTCCGATCTTGTAGACCAGGCAGGTATGACCCTAGCCCTGAGTAGTATTCTGCCACCACCCAGAATGATGCCACAGTACAAAGACAAAATGATTGACTTAAACAATTGGCTAAGCTTCTGGTGCCATTCTAAAGGGATCCAGTATCTGGCTGCCTGGGATGAAATGGTCGACAGACCACGATGCTTTGCCAGAGATGGAGATGGTCACCCCTGGGATTCCGGATACTGGCTAAGGTTCTTGCCGCCCCTATAGTGCCTTTTTTAGGCAAGTTTCAAATGACAAATTCACCACTGTAACAGGAACAGGCAAGCAAAAACTGATGGTGATGCTACTCAATGCTAGAAGTCTAAATCTCAAAATGCACTCACTTGAGGCACTCCTTAAAATGGAGAACATCGATATCTGTGCAGTGACTAAGACCTGGTTCAAATTTCCAGAGAGCACCCCTGCACTACCAGGCTATAACTCATAGCACACTTTTCGACCATGTAACCTGGACCGGAACACCAAAGGCAGAGGTGTGTCCATATTTATTAAGGATATCCACACCTCCAGGCTAGTTGCTCAGCATAATGCAGCCGAGGTTATCCAAGTGCAACTAACTCTCGGCAAAACTGCAATCCAAATTGTAGCTTGCTACAGATCACCCACCATGCCCCAGGATTCCCACTGCTCTTTTCTTGATGTACTGGAAAATATTAGGGTTCAACCAATCACCCTAATAATGGGAGATTTCAACTACCCCACCATTAACTGGGAAAACTACTCATGTACCAACTCCTTCGCTCGACACTTTCTGGAAGTCATAAACTCCAATGCCCTGGATCAACTTATCCACATATATATATATATATATATATATATATATACACACACACATGTGGTTCCGCTTTATAATCTCGAAATACTGAAATCTTGAATTTCAGTAACTCGAGACCATAAAGTCGAACTCTTGAAATCCTGAAACCCCAAAACTGCGAAACACAAAATCGTGAACATAAACACACCATGCACCACACAACACATACATCATCCTACCCACACTATAACAAATAAACAAAACACACACAAACACAAAAACACAAATAAACAAACCTACACTACATAAAAGTAGGGGGGCAAGCCCCTCTGCACCCCCAATGTGGGGGGCTGCATGCCCACACCCCCTACTTATATATACTAACTCCAAGATCACACCAAACAGAAAAAGACAGCACACTCACCACTTATATTTCTTATATTTCTGGGTAAATTTCAGAAACTGGCTAGTAAGTGTACTGCCAGGATGCCAGGAAAAAGAATTACAGACAACCTGAAAGAAAATCAACTACAAAATGTGAAGAAAAAACACTGGCTGGGAAGAGTACTGCAGCTATTCAGCAAAAAGCAGTGCAAGGTCCAGTCATGACTTCCAAGAACCTTGAGGAAAGTATAAAACAACTGCCCACAGACCTGATTAAAATAATTGAAACACTGATGGAGTATATGAACTAAAATAACGAAAGGCAGGAAAAATGGAAAAAGCTTTAAACAGATATTCAGATAAGGTGATAAAACTGCAAAAATCAGAGGTCAAAATGAAAAAAAGACTGGCTGAATATGAGACTGCTCAAGATCAGATGTTTCAAAAATAATAGAATTAGAGGACAGAGCACATAGGGAAAACCTGAGATTTTCTGTTATACTAAAAAAAGCTGGAAGGAACAGATTGTATCAATTTTATCAAAGCAGAAATAAGCAAATGGACTGGTATTTCACAGCAAGAGTTGTTAATTGAAAGGGTACATAGTATGTATGCTCCAAACCTGGCTATGAGAAAATAACGTAGACCTTTAGTAGTAAAGATGCAATCCTACCAGCAGAAGGAGTTGGTTCTGACAAAACTGTGGCAGAAGGATAAAGTACTAAAAGTGGGAGACAGAAGAGTGTTTGTGGAAAATGACTGCTCACTGTACACCAGGCAGAATAAGAGTAAATGTATTCCACTATTCGGGGAATGTTGAGAAGCAAGTATGAGATTCAAACTACTGCACCAAGCTATTTTCAAAATATTCTTTCCTGGAGGGACAAAATCATTTTTGATGCAGTACATGCTAAGGAGGAAATACAAAAATTTGTTCAACAAAAAGCAAAAAGTGAGCTGTGAAACAGAAGGAGATTGTGCTTATTTTTCCTCTGGTAAGAAAGACCACAGAGAGACTGTGCCAGTAAAACCTTTTCCAATGTTTCAACAGAAAATGCTTGAGAGAAGAAAAAAAAAAACACAAGGGTTGACTAGAATCAAGATTACATTTTTAATGAAGCAGAGATGGGATTTGGGAGATGGAGATGAACATGAATGAATCAATAACTTGGAAACTGACAAATGTGCAATTACAAAGCAATAATTAAATTTGTGAAATATGACATAACAAGAAAATCTGGAAATATTGGACTTTTTTGACTTTGTTAAACTTGCAGGGGACTCAAAAAAATATGCCCTACGCCATGTCATTAATGTTCAAAAAAATACCTAAGAGAGGGAAAGAGGAGAGAGAAAGTAAACTGTTAAGTAAAACAATGTTTTTTCTTAATAGTAAAATGTTTATGGAGCACGATTTTATTTGCATGCTATAAATCAATTTGTTTCAGTTATTTTTAAGTATAATGGGGATTCCAATATAAACAAGTGCTCCTGTTTTTGTTTTGTTTTTGTTTTTGAAATAGTAAACTTGTAGGTTTCAAATATATGAATGGAATCACATGATTTGTGTGGGTTTGCTCACATGATTTTTTTACTATGGTTATTTAAAGGAGGGAATGGCTTATTAACTTTGTATCTGAGGAAGTTTTGTAAGTCCACAAAACAAAAGCACTTATATTATTAAATTTATTGTTTTTATGGACTTTTTTGCACTTTCGAGTGGTGTATTTCAGCAGTGAGTTTGAGGAGCCAAGCTTCTGTGTGTATTTCCTGTTTTGTCATTTTTATCCAAAGTTTGATTTGTGGTTTGTGTCCCAGCTATGGCCTCTGATTCACTTGCTTCTTCAAAACCCCTCATCTGAAAGTTCAGACATGGGTATTTAATAGGGAAATAGTCAACCACAGTTGGTAAAATCTCACCCTCCTGGTTCAACAACTATCTGAACGTGTTGATAATGTTATGCAACAAGGATTTACAACAGGATCACCAGCCATGTGGCTTAACCAGAATTCATTGAATACGAATGGGCACAACTCTGTTATGAACGGGCAATTGCTGCATGTTGTGAATGGGGTAGAGAATGGAAGGAATTCTTACTTCTCACAGGGGAGGAATGGTATATCCAATTTGAATGAGTGGCTGATGGCCGATATGTGTTTTGAGTATATACAAACTAATATAAGGGAGGATTTGGTATCGAGATTGAGCCAGCTAGATTACAAGTTGCTAAAACTGAAAAAGCTCCAATTGGAGAACATATATTTTATGGAACTGATAAGAGTAAAATGAGTCCCAAAAGGACTCAGGCAGTGGCGTTTTTCAACAGGGCTTAAAAAAAACTCACCCCTGCATATTGATTTATAATAGGCAGGGATGTGAGTTTATGGAAATGGTTATGAAACACAACACAAAGTTGATAAACTAACCACTGAGGTTAATCTATCAAATGAAGAGATTTTAAAGGATGTACAATATACTGAATATGGGGGGGGGGGCATGACTGTATCTTCCATAGTATTGAACAGACCAGAAGATACCTGAAAGGGTAAAAAATAAAAAAATAAAAAAACTGGAGCATGACAGGAAGCAGTATATGGATGGTCTTGCCTACCCTGCACCCCTGAGTCACAGGTATGGGGGAATCATGGTTTTAATCAAGTAAATCATCCAATATTCAACCCAATAATAACTATACTGAATATAATGATCGAGAAGGAGGAGAAGGAAGAGCCAATCAGATATCAGCTTATCAGAAAGAGGAGATTGAAGATGGGCAGGATTTTTCCCCAGTTCAGATGATCGGAGTGGATTCAGAATCACCAATGCGAGGGTCAATCCAATTCAAGCCAACCCTCTTCCTGGATATGCAACTGTCAAGACCCAGACTAACCTAATAAATACCTACCCCAGGATTCAATAAAATCCATGTAGGCTCTGTGTAGAGCCTACACAGAATGTATCTGTGTACACAGCCACGGTTCCCCCTTGGCAGCATGCCATGAACTAGACATCAATCCATATGTTACCAGATGGATAGCAAACTGGCTCACTGATAGAACCCATGTAGTCAAAATAGGGGAGCCCATCTCAAGCACTAGACCCATAAGAAACGGCATACCCCAGGATTTGGTCTTGGGGCCTTCTGTTATTTGGGAGATACTTTTCTGAGGTACAGGCCAAAACCAGTGGGCTATGGCTGACCAGGTTTGTAGATGACTGCAAGCTGGGTGCTGTCATGAATTCCCCTATTGATGTGGACATCCTACATAATGGTCTCACTCAGACAAATGATTGGAGCCAGAAACATGTCATCAAGCTGAATACCAAAAAATGCATCATCATCACCTTTGGGGAGAGTGACGTCTCCACAAATTATCACATTAATAGCAATGTCCTAAGCACTCAGTCATGAGGGATTTGGGCACCAAGGTTGATAGCAAACTGACTTTTGACCACCATGTTGCTTCCATTGTATGGAAAGTCTTCTACATGGCCCACCTCATAAGTATCGATGGCTCATCCAGGGACAAGTAGGTCATAACATCCCTGTATTCTTTCCTTATAAGGCCCATTATTGAGTACAACACCCCTTTCGGCATGTACCTCGCAAACACATGCAGCAGCTGGAAAGACCACAGAGTTCCTCATCAGCATAATCCAGGGCCTCAAACATCTACCATACACAGATAGGCTAAAAGCCCTATCCCTCTACTCAATTTCATACAGAATCCTCAGAGGTGACCTCTGTTTGGCATAGGAGGCGATTATGGACCCCCACCTTGATGGGACTGCTGCATATCCACAAGTCCAGCTCCACAATGAAATCCCAATCCCTCCAACTACATGCTCTATGGACCTAAACCTTGTCACCACAATAAACAGGACATGCTGGAGGGATAGATTCTTGTCCCAGAGACTTCCCATATTCTGGAACAGGCTACCCATCTAAGTCAAGCAAAGTTATTCATTAGCACTCTTCAAGAAAAATCTTGATGAGTGGGTGGAAAATAGGAAATACACCCTGGGGATCACTTCTGTGTCTCTGCTCAACAGCAGCACAGGAAAATAACTTTCTTGGGTGGTGTAAGCCAGGGAACCTTGTTGGCTAGGCTTATGTAGGCCCTTGGGCCGATAGCCTAGTACCTACCTTTAAACCTATGAACTTATGAACTCGAGTAACCCACACGCATGGTCAACTTGGTCTGTGACATCAGTAAGACTAGTTGGTAGGACAGATTTGTGTCCCAGAGACTCCCCCATCTATGGAATAGACTCCCTCTATACATCAAGCAGAGTACCTCTTTACCCCTTTTTAAGTGCAACCTGGATAACTGGATGGGAAACAGGAAATATACCCCCTGTGATTCCACCCATGTCCCTGCTGGACAGGGGCATTAGGTGCTGATTTGTCTAAACATGGGCTAAACTCTTGGCTAGGCTTATAAGAGTCTCAGGTCTAATAGCCTTTTAACCTCTTATGATCCTATAACAACAGAAACCGGATGTATTAAACTATTGTAGTTCTACTGTGCTTAGCAACATGTAAACCCACACAGCAAAGCTGTGCAACATTTACAGGCACCTTAGGAGCATATTTGAAGATATACTGCTTCACTCTATGATCCAAGTGGCTAGATAGGTTGAGTCATGACCTACAGTATAGTAGATCCTGGGTTCAAGTCCTAAGCAGTCATATGTTTTACAGTTTATTCAGGTGAAAATGTGTCATGTGACTGAAACATCAGTTTAATTTAAAATAAAAAAAATGTTACATTTGAAAAAACTGCATGATTCTAAGCAGTGCTTAAATATGGTTAATGGTCTACATCATTTGCGCATTGCTAAGCCCCATTTAAACATGGTTTGTTTTAGTTTGCATGATGCTCAGCTCCACTAAAATGGTTTGTGTGAGTTTGCATGATGCTAAGCAATGTGGCGCTTTTTTGAAAGTTACAGTATGACATGTAAGAGTAGGAATGCAGCCTATATAAAGGCCGATGAGTGGGAATTTCACACCATTCAATGGATTCTTCCCTTGGCTGTCGATATGCCTGGTGGTGTTGGAGAAGGGGTGTGCTTCTAGGCACAGATATGGGTTGTGCAGGAGTCCAAAATTTTTGTTGGTCTCCTGGTTAAGAACTATGAACCCCGGCTGCTGCAAGGTGATTACCAGGGCTCCGGGTGTAAGTCTGTGGCCTGGAATTGGTTGGCTAGGGAACTTACCAGTGCTACTGGTATCCCCTGCACTTGTGAGCAGTGCCATCACCACTACAATGATCTGAGGTGTAGGAAGAGGGGAACCTTGGGCACCTGGGTCCAAGAAGGTCGAGCTGGGCAGACCCCACAGATATGCAAGTATGTTTGGCAGTACTTTATAAATGTACAATCTGAATATTTGCAAAACTGGTATGTATAATGGTTTGCTTCTCTTACAACAGCTGCAGACTAGAGGGCTCACAATGTCCAGTCCCATGCAGGACACCTGGCCTGGATGAGGCAAGAATGTGGTAGTTAGGGAAACATCAAAGTAATCACTTAATGCATAATGTACTTTTATAATAAATTATTTAGAGTTTGCAGTCTTAACAGTCAAGTATGACATACCTGTGACATCTATCATGCTTAGTAATGTGCTGCTGCCTACCTGAAATGGTAAAGCAAGTTAAATCAAGTAAACATGCATTACTGTGTATTATAGCTTCCAAACAGCAGTTAATGTTGGGGTCTACCCAGATTAAGAATCACTGTTCTGGATTGCTCATTGTGTGAAATATGCTGTAGGTGGCACTCAGTTAATGGACAGGGTATATGGGTTATTTATTAAAAGTCTTACACAGCTATCCATAGTCTATATGCCAGACTTGAAGCAATATTAATCAATACATTTTGAAGGGTGATGGTGCTTCAGTATGTGACATTTTCAAATAAAAAGTGTTCACTATTCCTGTATTCTCTGCATGTGTGTTCTAATTGGACACCAGTCAATTGTTAAACGTAAATGAATAAAGAATGCAGAAAAAACTGTCTGAAATAAATGTAGTGCAACACCCACAGTAAGGTTCAAGCCTAGGTTCTGGCCATTTTGTCTGAAATAATGCTATATATTTCAGCCAGTTAAGAAACAAGGTATATGGGTAAGAAAACTTGAAGTCCTGGGCAGCTATCCATGTGTCTAAATGCTGGATTTTAAGAAACATTATCAACAAAGTTTAAAACAGGATTGTGCTTTTGATAAGCAATCTTTTCAAATAAGTGTGCATTGTTCCTGTATTCCCTGCATGTGTGCTCTAATATGACACCAGTCAATGGTTAAATTAAGTGCACATTTTTCCTGTAGTCACAGTTTGTGGGTTCTAATCCCATGGCAGCCAACTAAGAAATGACTTATTGCCTGTTTTTCTTAGTGTACATGAACATACCTCTCAACTGTCATGTGTTTACAGAATGTAATGCATAATGCCCCATATGTCTGGTCCTTGATTAGCAGATAAATGACATTACTTGCAATTCAATTTATTTGGAAATGCATTATCAGAACACCTTGCTAATAATGTATGAGCACACTTTGTACAAATGTTCCCTGTAGTTGTGCCTCTCTACCACCATGTGTTAGAGCTTGACCCATACTGTCCCATGCTAACAGGTTGAGAGCTATGTACATGCAATATCATCTATACAATAGTTGCAGTGACTGTACTCACAAATGAAATTGTAATATGTAGAAGTATGTGGTAGTAGTCTGTGTAGTAATATTACCTGCAAAGTTACTAATGATATTTTCCTCTCTCTCATTGTACTCCTTCTGTTCTTTAATTTATTAATGTCACTTATTACAATTTGATATTAATACATATTTTTGTAACTACCTCTTATGTTGGCCTTATGTAAAATTTCATATTGCTTTGCTGTTAAAATAATTTTATTGATGTTATTTATTGTTGTGTTCCTCATTATATTCCTTTTCATTCTTCTTCCGGCTTTTTCTCGGTTAGGGGTCACCACAGCGGATCATCTGTCCGCTCATGATTGGCAGTGGAGTTTTACGGTGTCGAGTTGCCAGCCCGGTGCCCAACCTTCCACAGAAGGCACACAGACACCCACACTCACACCTAGGGCCAATTTAGAGTGTCCAATCCACCTACTGCATGTCTTTGGGATGTGAGAGGAAACCGGAGCACCTGGAGGAAACCCACGCGACTACAGGGAGGACATGCAGACTCCACACAGAAGGCACCCCAGCCGAGAATCAAACCAGAGAACCTCTTGCTGTGAGGTGACAACGCTAACCATTGCACCACCGTGGCCGCCCTCTTTTCATTAATCATTATTATCTTCTATTATGTTAATACTAACATCTGTTTGGTTATGTTTATTTTCACCTTATGTTTATATTCATTTTCTAGAATGTGACAAGGTAAGCTGGTTCCTGGCAATCCACCTACCTTGGTTCCCCCAGCCATGGCACTAGGGCCCAGCATGAGCATGTCCGGGCCACAGCTTGGTGGCACCCCCCTCTGCTGCCCCTGCACTACTTGTGCTGTCAGGTGGTGGCAGTGCAGAGGATGATTATGTCACCCATGATGAACTGCCAGGCATGTTGCATGGGCTACTGCACCAAACTCGCATTGCATGCCTAAGCTGGATGGAGAACATGCTATCCATCTTGGTAGGGCAGCCTCACCCACATACTGGCATCAACCACTGCCTCCACAGGAGCAGTGAAGGAGCAGTGCTGACAGTCTCATGGGTGAGGACTTGAGTCACACTGCTACCATGTCTGACAGCTATGGGACTGTGTTTCCACAACACCCTCTCCAACCAAGGTGTTTACCCACTTCTTCTGTCACACACCAACCCTTTCTCCTGTCTTGTCTATCTGCAAAAGCTTCCTCACCTTCTTAACTTACCTTCCTCACACATACCTATGTCCCTTCCCAACATTCGACTCTCACCTTAGAAATAAAATGGGCACCTGTCCCCAAAGAATATCATCCCATACATAGCTCTCCATTTCACACACATGTCCACTGGACACACTTAATTTGGTCCAATTAGCTTGACAACACACTTCGGTTGTCCTCACCCCTCTCTCTGGGGGTGACAGTCCAAATTCAGCTACAAAAACTGTTAAAGTGCACAGTTGTTGCTTTACAAGAAATGGATAGTTATGGTTCTTTCCTACACCCTGCCTGGACATACCTACCTGCCTTTCACTATATTTTCACCTCGCTTATACCCCATTTCACCACTGCCCTATCTCCCCATTTTTCTTTTCCTTAAAGATTTTTTGCATGACTTACCTATGCTAAAAAACACTACATTGATATATGCTTTGGAAAAAAAATATTAAACATGTTCAAAAAATACACCTGTGCCCCATTTTGAACCCAGGATCATAGCACCAGCAGAACAGTGCATTAACCCACCAAGCCACATAGCTGCTAATTAACACAGCTGTTTTATTCAAAACACAGTAATACTCAGGTTCCCATCATTAAGCGCGTTTAAGTGATGCTGCACATCACTTAAACATGCTTAAGTGATGCTGTGCATCATGCCACACCACACAAATTAGCTAAAAGAGTAAGAGAAAAATAGTACTGTAAGTGGGACTCTAGTACAGAAATACATCAGCGTAAAGCCATAGACATAAGAATAGATGTACTATAGGTATCTAATAGCAGGTAACCCTGCAATTATATGTATAACATGTAAAAATACAATTTCTAAAACATTAATGGAAAAATAGGATTTTAACTGTAATTCTGGTAGACAAATGCAGCACTCTAAAGCCATACACATAATAATAGATGTAAGTGAGGTATATAACAGCAAATAACTGTGGAATGATATCTACAACATGTAAAAATACACCCGCTGTAACAGTGACTCTATAATTCAGTATGTAAAATACATTAAACACATTAGCCTTTCGTACACATGGTCCTGGGTTCAACTACAGCTGCGTCTAGCTTTGAAAATACATGTATGTGGACATCAACATTATATATTGTGATATGTATGTCTATCTCATCACCTATTTGTCCACCAAAAGCAGTACAAAGAGAATTCCTGCTTCTAAATAATATGTCAGATGTCTACAGATAGGACGACTCTTAACAATTCCTATTACAACAGTAGAAAGTGCAGAGAATGTCAGGTCATGCATTATCCTGAATTCCCAGAGGATTTTAAAGTATGTACTGAAATTGTGGCCTCAGTAATATCAGATTGCAGCCCACAATTATATGACAACCACAGCTGTACAGGTAAGATACATATATGGAGGTTGTGCTAAATGCAGGGGTTGCTAGCACACATGTAACAGGGGACTACCATGACATAACACATGATTTGGTAGTTTCCCAACTGAATGACATAATGGTCAGTGTACCCCCTACCTTTTTCTACGATACACTAAGCATTTTACTGTTTATTCTCTTAATGATACCTTTAGTTAACATACTTACCTTAAACACATAACCTAATTTCCAGTGGGATAGGTTCTCTCAATCTGGCTGTGCCTATACAATAAGGCTGCCACAGGCCTCACACTTACTCTTCAAGCTTGTTGTCCTGCAAAGTGTTCGTCCTCTTTGCCTGTGCCTATTGCCTACAGCATCAGCTTCAGCCTGTAGCAGACACATCTGCATGTGAAAAGTAGCTGCTACAGATATTGCCTCTGTGATGATGTAGTATCTTTACCCCAGTAATTTCCAACCCCAACATATGAGAAAGAGATTGTAAAACACATTGAGGCCTTATATCTTGTTCAGTGGTTGCATCGGTGTGGCTGGTTATACTGCAAATCAGCTGTGTAGGCTGCAATTAGCATTTCAGAAGCACAGATTGGCTCAGAAGCAATCATCTGTTAATGAGAACCATATTAAAAAGGCAAACATCAAGCTAGGGAAACCATTGTGTATGAGAGTTACTTTGCAGGATGAACTCGTTGGCATTTATATATCTGCACCTTTCAACTTTGTGGGGTGAACTTGTTGGCACAACATTTATATTACTGTAAGTTTCAACAGAGGAGTATTGTACTCCATCAGTTATGTAACCATTTTGTTTCCAACATAATGCATATGTTTGCATATACTTAGGGGGAATGGAGATTACATCATTAAGCCTTTCTTAGAACTGTACTGGTGACATGTCATTGATCTTCAGATGTGTTACACCTACAAAGGAACTAGAGTACACTAAGGGTAGAACGCTTTGTGTTAATTAGGTACACCAATCTCCTGGATATTTCCCTTGAAAGTGGTTGTAATAGTAGACTGCTATTTGTTTGGTATGGTTGTTTTTTATATATTATAAGGGGGTGTTACCTCTAGGGGCCACACTACAATAGACTCCTGTGTTGGCTGTGTGATTATACATCAATATCTGTCATGGCACAAACAGGAATAACTTGTTATTGCTACTATCCTACTTGCATTCATACCCTTTGTATGTTTGCACACTGTTGAATATGACATGTGTAACCAAGCAGTGAATATTACTAGCCATCCTTTATTGATGTTTCTCTACATACAGTACTCCCATGTATGTGATTCTGACATGTGTTCCCATTTTGTTGTCTTTCAGGAAATATGTATCCCCAACACTGGGGCCCTTTTACAGATGCTGAAAATGACATCATCCTGGAGGCCTTGCATCAACATCACCAATTCCTGCTGCCCAGGGTGAGGGAAAACAGTAAAGAGTGGGGTGAATGTTATCGCTCACCATGGCAGGATATATGAGCAGGTGTGACACCGTGCCACTGATATGATCAATGCCACATGCAGTAGAGCAGCAAAAGTGGCCAGGGATCATGATGTCATTGGTGGAGGGCCTGCAGCAGAACAACCCATGCTAGCTACTGAGGAATTCCTTGTGAATCTACGCACACACTACAGCTCCCCGGCATCCATCACACAGTATGTCATGGGTGTCACTGCCACCATTTCCATGCAAGCAAAGTGCCCAGGTATGTTTAATTGGATCAACACTGGGATATTGTAGTATTCAGTGTGTCAGGGTGTACATAGTTTTATGTGGGTGTCAGGTGTTTCTTTTTTTTTTTTTTGTTGGGAGGAGGTTAGCAGCACTTTGAATGTCATGCTCAGATTGTGACCGATATACCAATTAACATAGTAGCTACTGCAAATGTGGGTTCTTTGGACATATTACCCTGTTATAGTGCAACATATGGTGCTATTTACATTACCACTCCCTTCAATTTTCACAGGACTTGGAAAATGAAGTGCTCCTGCTTCTGGTAAGCACAACACTGTTTTGTTTGAGATGTAGATTTAGTGCAATGTATTCAGTAAAGTGTCATCTCAGGCCTGCTGGCTGGATTGATGTACTGTCTGCATGATTGCCAACTGCACAGATATTTTCTGACTGTACACAGTTTAGAGTCATGCCTATGCCTTGCAGGTGTGAGCACATTGATAGATTTCACAGTATTGTCAGGACACTACAGATCACCATATGTATGAACTTTGCAGAGTTTTGTCAAATGTCAACAGTGTACATTTGTGTTGCTCATGAGATTCCTGTATAAAGAGCTTTTATTTACAAGTAACTACAGATGTTTGTTAGAAAATAATGTCCTCATGTCTTAATATATGAGGATGGGGTTAAACAAGTCTATAATAATGACAACAGTATATACAGCTTAACATATACTGCAACATAGTACTGCAGAGCATAGTAGTGCAGGTATTAATGTACTGCTTTTCCCTTTTTATCACACATGACCAAGGGGGTTGGTCTCTGTCCCCTTCACAACCTGATGTCAGTGTCTCTTCAGACCCTGATGATGATGGCGACCAAAGTGAGGCAAAGATGATGGTTGCAGGGCCTGAATCTGTCACAGAGGTTTACATTCCTCTTCTACCCTCATTATCACTGTACACAGTCAGTATGCTTATGCATACCCAGTCCTCTGAGGTCACAGATATTGGACAGTTGGAAGGTAGGGACATTGAACAGGCAAGTGTGGCTACTATGACTGCAGTGAATGTCCATACTGGCCATAGCCAAGAGCTGGTGAGGTTCCACACAGGCATCTTGATAGGGGTGCTTGTAGGAGGCCTGCTGTCCCTCTACCACCTGTGTCAGGTATCTCATCATGTGCCACTCGGTGTATGTTTAGGGCCATCATGGAGGCACAGGCATATTCCAAAAGGAACTCCAGATGAATCCTCAGGGTTATGGATGCAGCACAGTCTGACATCCATGACTGCCTCCACCACATTGCTAATACCCTGGATTGGTTAACTGACACAGTAGAAAGACGCTGGTCTGAGACAGACTGCAGACTATCTGTCTTGGAATGCACATTGCCTGTGATGGAACGTTTGGTTGGAGTTGACTGTCAGACTTGTGGACATAGGTCAGCAACTGCATCAGCCATGAGTCCATGTGGCCATGTGCAATCACACTCCTGTAGTGACAGTACATCCAGCACTCCAGAGGGGAGTGTGCTGTCCACACCAAGACATGGCAGGCCATTGGCTCATGGTCCTGGGTGTTCCCGTGGAGGACACTGTCTCAGCAGACACCCTCAGTTAGTAGCTCTGCTTCTGACATTGGCCATGGGGGTGTCAGTGCAACTCCTTGCAAAACCACTTTCCATGTTTGGTGGTGAAAATGGTGAACTATAAGCTCTACCATGCATGGCTCAAAGCTGTCCAACATACAGACACATAGGGCTAGCACAGAGCTTGATTGTATTCACGCAGACACTCACACACTACTGCCACAATCAGGTCACCTACAGGCATACATGCTACATTTCCATGGTCCATCTTGCCTGCTTCCCTTCCTGACTCACATAGACACTCGCCAACCGATTGAGTCAACCTAGGCCTCCTGCACCTGCACAAACCACCCTGTTCAAGTGATGATACCTGTGCGACATCCCTGTCATCCTTGTCATCGATGCAGAGAAATGAAGCTATGTGTCTAATGCAGAGAGTGACTATATAAATTACTATGTATTTGTTTCATCCATTGTTGCCTTTCACATGGCACTTGTACTGGTGACTGACAAATATTGTATTCTTCCATTTGTAATGAGTAAACCATATTATTTTGTATACATTATGTTGGATGATGTTGTACTGGCTGTATACTTACACAATGAAAGGTGTCTCATAGAACTGTTGATGTTTCAGTTTCAGGATTGTGTAGGACACACCTATGGGTACACAGATACAATAAACTCATAAATGTCAGAGCACAGGATAGAATGGCAGCACAGAAAAAAATGTCTTCAGAAAGGTAAAGCAGTATAGGTGCAAGCTCCACAGATTCATATGTGTATAATAGGCTAACAAGAACAATGGTTTCTTTCAGCCTAGTCATGCATCCCTAATCTCTGACAAGGTCTGATACACTTGATAAGTGTAAGTAGGGTTTTGAGAGCTGAGACACCTATAGGCTGTGGCGTGGGAGATGAACCATCTATAATTTTCCTGTGTCCATTAGACACGTGTCCTAAACCAGTTATGAATGTCTTGTTCTGTATCCCATTGTGTAACTTGCATATCATGTGTGTTACAGCGGAAGTATATTTCACATGGATGAGGAGCCTGTTACATATAGGGTGAAGTCACTGGGTTATATAAGAGTCTCTCCAGCATGTCCTATTTATATCATAGTTGAGGTGTAGGGTGTAGAGCAGGTAATTCACGTGATAGTCTTTTCTTGGATATGCGGGAGGTACACTGTGGGATCTGATACCTCCCTGTATGACAGCCTTACACCTCCCCTCCAAAGCATGTAGGAGACAGAATACACAGTTACAGCCTTGACATGGTCTGCAGAGGACATGTAATGTACACTATGTATTGGTTTACTGTGGAACCTCTGTGGCTGTTATGGTTGTTGGATATGCCTGTGTAATTACTTACTAAAGGTGACATTGCACTCAATGATAGGTATGACAAGTGCCAAATACAGTGTAACAATGACATTCTGGGATTTACATGCTATAGCTTTCTCTATAGGTTGTACAACATTGAATGAATCCCCCACATCTTTCTGACCTATGAAAATCAAAGGCTAGATAACTCTCAGTTTCCATAAGTCCTTGACTACTGTATCAACTGTTGGAGGTCTGTAGACACTACAATTGTTTTACCAGGGGTGGCTAACATCCCAAAGGATAGTATTGTGCATTCCTTGGCATTTAGCAATTGGCAATGGCAACAACTGAATGTGTGTGTGTGTGTCAGCTCAACCAGGATAACTGTTGGTTCTGTGAGGGATTCAATGACATCTCCAAATTTGCAGTCATCTGCAAATGCAGTCAGTCAGAAGTCACTGACTGTGGCCATGACTGCAGAGAAGGGAATGGCTAGAGGGATAGCCCAGGCATGATTTGTGAGGGAAGTCCACTATTGACTGGTCTCATTGTGGTGGTGGACTACTCAATGCTATCATCCCGGATAATGACTGTCAGACACTGGGTTATCCACTGGCTGACATACTAGTTTGTAAACAACCTCTACAGTTTTTCAACAATGCCTGATGGTCTGATAGTGTCAAGTGCCTTGGCAGGCCACAGTAGGTAGAGTAAGTGATTTTTCTCTCATCCATTGCATAGTTTAACAGTCAATGAGGTCCACCAGTTAGGCTAGGCATGATCTTCCCTTGGACAAAACAAGCTGGGTTTGGTCCAGTATCTGTAGTGTACTATATTTTTACTGATCATTTCCATGATAATTCTTTTCATGACTTTAAATATCAGACTACTGGGACATCCGGGGACAGTGCTTGTCATTGCATGCTAGTTGTCCTGTGTGCAATTCAGTATTGCAGTTAATTCCATCATGGTTTCCAAGACAATAGTCATCCAAGGTGTCTGTGTCTGTACAGAGGACAGGCATGTAATGGACAGGAAAGTAATACATACAGCTTGTGAAGGTAAGCAGGGGGTATTTTATTTATTTATTTATTTACATTTGTTGACCGGGAGTGTTCGACTGGACATAGGTCCATTTTCAGCGAAGGCCCAGGGAGAAAAGCTCCACAGTTAAAATATACAGACAATAGTTAGATTGGATTTACATAGCAATTAACAATTTGATCAACATAGCAATTAACAACTACAAACATAGTTACAGATGAAGAACAGAGTACATCAGTAGACAGCTAGAATCTTTATCATCTGCAAAGTACATAACAGACATTAACAATTGTTACAATAAGAAGTTCCTGCTGTATAATAAGCAGTTAGGCTTATGAGCATCTGAGCTTGCTATAATCAAGGTAGTTAGTGGGGTGGAAAGAAAGGTAGTGAGTGGATGGGGTGGGTGATATTAGAAGGGGAGCTGCAAGGGCATAGCCAGCATGTTTTTAGGTGCACTTTTAGTAAAGGTTTGAAGTGACTGCATGATGGTACAGAGGTAATTGATGTAACTTGATACTTGTATCACACTTGCAGAAGTGGTTGCTAGGGTTGTCAATACCATTTTCAAGGATTGTTGTTTACCATTTGTTGGTACCAAAATAAAAGTTTACAAATGTGAAATATCATATGGCATATCTGTTGTGATAGGAAGAAAAAATCATATTTAACACGTCTAATGATTCCGCATATGAATGTTGGTTTGCCATATGAATGTTGCTCGCTCTTGTGTAACATTCTAACTGTATTTTTTGGTTCATGCTGGAATGGAACTGTTTTATTGAGATTGGTAATCTTTTACTAGTAGAAGTAAATGTTTGACAAATGTTAACTATTTTCCCCATTTAGCCAAAATAGAGCAATAAAAGATCTTTCAGTTATTTGCCATTATTTCCCCTTGCTGCTGTGATAGCAAAATTGTTACGTTAAGATTTCATCAGCATCTACCTGTCTGTTTCTGTTCAGTTGCTGGAAATTATGGAATTACACAGACCTTCCGTCACTATTCACACAGTAATCTTTGCAAACATTTTTATAATCTGTTAATAGGTTAATACAATGCTATACTTCTCAACTGTCCACATATATATATATATATATATATATATATATATATATATATATATATATATATATATATACACATTCATTTATATATATATATATATATATATATATATATATATATTTTTTTTTTTATTCGTTATTATTATGACAATACTTTATTTTTGTAGAAAATTACATTTGTCATTTTTTCAGTTTGATGGTCATGATGTCATTTCCTGTTTAGTAAGTTATTTAAGGAACTGGAAATCATTTGAAAATGTTTCTGAGGAAGTTCACGTATTAAACAGTGGATGAAAGCGCTACATTTTTGGCTTCTGGTTTACTTGTTTTTTTTGCTAGCAGGTCTGCAGTTCATTTTTTTCATTTTGTTTGGTTGTCAGCATTTTTTGAGGTTTGTGGTCCAGCTGGTGAATCACCATGGCAGCTGAGAGTGCCAATTTAAGCAGTCAAGACAGTCTTTTGGACTTGACTGTGTATCCAGTTCCTGCCAGTGGCTCTAGTCCTGCCAAGGTTGTGGGAGAGAAAACACAAGAAGAACTTATAGCTTTTATTGTTCAAACAGTCAAAGACACTTTTGTTTCCACCATGTTCAAGGAACATTCTAAGTCGGATATCACTAGTGATTCTGCAAGCCGTGTGGATGGTTCAGTCAAAGGCACTAATGAGAAGTTTTCAACAGCTACAGTTTTAGATTTATCGCCAGACGACACAGGAAGTGATGTCACAGCTAGTACTAGCTGTTCAGCTAAAGCATCGACGACGGTGTTGAACACCACAAACAAGGGACTAAACGAAAGTAATGTGTGGGATTATATTTGCAAATCTTTTAATAATCCATTTGCTGATATTCAAGTTCAAGCATCTGATTCAGCAGCAAGTAAGTCGATAAATGATAGTGCTTATACTGACACTATTAACTGTAAAAAGAGCATATATGAGCTAGAAAAAATGGTTTTCAGGTTTGTCACGTTAGAGCTAGAGGTATCCTATTTGAGTGAATGTATAAATAGGAAAATTGTGCCTCAGGGCTTAAGGACAGCCAAGTTCCCTAATTGTGTAACTTTCGGTGATGAACTGAGTACCAAACTTATTGAGCTTTATAACAATACTGGCATCACTATGATGGGTTTTTTGGTTGAACACTACTTGAAAGAACTTGAGACTATTAGGGAAAATATTAAATCACTAGATGAGAAAATTAAATGCTTTGGATGTTTTAAAGATTACATTCTTTTATACAACAGTGTAGAAGCGAAGGCTGATAGGCACCGGGCTTCCATTGTGACTAGGAAACAACATAAATTAAAAAGAGACATTTTGGCTTATCAGGCCAAACATGCATATTTATTACAAGATAGGGTAGAAGACCCTTCTGTTAAGATCCACAACAGCAGTGACAGTGGAAGTCCTGCTTTAAACAGTGGGGCTAAGGAAGCCACAGATACTATAGCATTTTCAACAACAAATGATGTTGGTTCCAGAGGTTCTGACAGGAATATTGGACACAATAGTGTATCTAATGGAGAAGTCGGCGCCATTTCTGACTTTAATAACCAACATTTTAGCAATTCATCTAATGGAAATTATGCTGAAATACCTGTTAATGGAAAGCAGGGACCTAACCAAGGCCCTTTTCCGCTGGCAGTGCCAGTCAACAAACAGACTCAGAAGTGGAACAATACATCCCACAACAAATGGAAGGGGAAAGGGAGAGGGAGATACCCCAACCAGAGGAAATACAAGTGAATACCACAAGACAAGCTGAAGATTTTAGCATCAATGTTATTAATTTATCTGGAGTTGCTTTATCCACTGAAACTGTTAATGTTTTGAAAAAAGGTTTTTCATTTATACCTAATAATAGAGTGAATATTGGTAGATTGTTAATAGATTTTAGATTATAGTTAAGAAAATTGAACCTACAGTATATAATGCATGATGTGTTGGTCACTGTTCAAACTCCTTCCATGGCTGGGCTGAAAAAAGCTAGTACTTTTAACCCCCCATTGCATACTACTTTGCAAATGTTTCAAAATCAATGTGAAAATGAGTTTCGCAGGATGACAGGTTATATAAGTGATGACAATCTAAGTTCTTCTGAAAAGGGAGCATTGCAAGATTTATGCAAAAATTCTGATATTAGAACAATGAAGGCCGACAAAGGGGGTAAAATTGTGGTCATGGATACCATTCAATATAATGAATCTATGATAGACATATTAAGTGACAGCGAGACATACAAAGTGACTAGCGTCAATGTTGTTAAAAAAAGTTTTCAACGAGTTGATACACTGTTGTTTGACATGTTCAGCCAAGGAGAATTAGATCATCAGAGTTATGAATATTTGTTGGTCGAACACCCAAAATTGGCTACATTATTTGGTATTCCAAAATTACATGTTGACCAGCATAACCCACCTTTTAGACCTATTATTTCCGCAAAGCATTCCAAAACTGAGAATATATCTATTTGGCTTGACTATATTCTGAATCCTATTGTACAGAGAACTAAATTTTACATCAGAGATTCCTGGCATTTATTGGAGGAATTAAGGAATCTAGATGTTTCATCTAGTTCTGTCAGTTTTGCTACTCTTGATGTCAAGTCCTTATATACTGCTATCAAACAAACAGAAGGATTAGAATATTTGAAGGAATACCTGACTTTACATTCTGATGTTGAGAAACACAAGGTTAGCACCATTTGTGATCTAATGGAGATAGTCCTAGAGAATAATTTCTTCAGATTTGGTAAACATATTTATCAACAGATTTCAGGAGTAGCAATGGGAGCGAGGGTGGCACCAGCTTTTGCCAATTTGGTTATGGCAAATTGGGAGCTTAAATTTTTGGTTAAATATCATCTTTTCAATAGGGCACTTGCATATTTTAGATTTATAGATGATTTACTTTTTTTGTGGAATGGCACTTTTGAAAAATTTTTTGACTTGGTGACAGATTTGAATCACAGTACTGATTTCTTGGTCTTTAAATTGAGTGGTTTTGGGGATAACATTCCCTTTCTTGATGTCCTCCTTAGTATAGATATAGTTAATAACACATTGAACAGTCAAATATATAGGAAAGAGGTTTTTGCGAACCAGTATTTACACAAGGACGGTTTACATCCTACACATATGAAAAAAGGAGTAGTGAAGGGCCAAATAATTCGTTTGAGTAGGCTCACCACTGATGATGATGTATTTCTAAGTGAAGTAGGATTTTTAAGGTCACTATTCTTGTATAGAGGTTACGCATTAGATTGGATTCAAAAAATAGAGAAAGAGGTAATTTCTTTAAGGAAGGGGGTTGCTAAACCGATTCTTCTTTCTAGTCAGATAGGTTTAAGTTCTGGTTCCACAGTTTTAGAGAATACCAGTAGTTACCACCTAGCGTTCCCTTTACCGATTGTTGACGAAATGTGGTTCATCAGGGACATCATTGTCAACAATTGGAAAACGATATTAGGAAATAAAGATTTGGTTGGTACTCTAGGGATGAAACCCACTTTTACTTACAAAAGAGTTAAAAATTTAAAATCTATGCTGGAGACAGATCATTATAGGTATCAGGATATGACAAGAGCAGCCAGCATTAAGAGGGGGAACTTATGCATGCAATAACTGTAGGCAGTGTAGATTCATTAGTGACAGTACTAGTACATTCATAAAATCTCTTAATTACACCATTTGGTCTAAGAGTTATTACAATTGTAATTCTGATTATGTTGTTTACATCGCCAATTGTGTTTCATGTGAGCATTATTATATAGGAAAAACTAAAAGGCTTCTAAAAAGAAGAATCTATGAGCACAATTTGGCTATAAAAAACAAAGATCAGTTTAATTCTTTGGCCAAACATTCTTTAACATGTAGAGATTTCAAGAAATTTCAATTTTCGGTTTTGGAAAAAATCAACACTAGTGATTTTGGAGGAGATTTAAACAATGTTTTAGAATGCAAGGAGACATTGTGGCAACTTTTGTTGGGGGCTGATAGGTTGCCTGGCCTGAATGATTATATTAATTTAAAATGCTTTTTGAAATATAGATAGGTGTTTGAGACCATATGCATGTGATCTATTTGTGTTGTGTGTGAGGTGTACATGTGTGTACACATACATGTTCATATCACTCTGATTTCCTTCAGAGATATGATATGATTTACATACATTCATATATATATATTTTTTTTTTGTCTTATACATATATTACATTTTATACACATTATATTATATACATTTCGGTGTATGTACTTGTGTGTATACATCATTATTTTTTATATCGTTATATATATATTCTATGATATTTATATATATTTTTTCACATGTGTATTTTACATTTTCATAGTGATCGTTTGGTTTTATGTGTGTGTGTATGTGTGTGTGTGTGTGTGTATGTGTGTGTGCCTGTGTGTGTGCGTGTGTGACGTGTGCGTGTGTGTGTGTGTGTGTGTGTGTGTGTGTGTGTGTGTGTGTGTGTGGGGGTTGTATGCTTATATGTGTATATATGTGTGTGTGTGTGTGTGTGTGCGTGTGTGTGTATGTATGCGATTGTTGTGTTCATGTGGGAGATATCTTTGGATATATATTTCATATGCTCAAGTTGATTATTATGCTATTCATACAGCATGAATTTACATTGCATTTTTATGATTGTATTTATGCATTTATACATATATATATATATATATATATATATATATATATATATATACATTCTTTTATATATATATATATATATATATATATATATATATATTTTTTTTTTTTTTTATTCGTTATTATGACAATACTTTATTTTTGTAGAAAATTACATTTGTCATTTTTTCAGTTTGATGGTCATGATGTCATTTCCTGTTTAGTAAGTTATTTAAGGAACTGGAAATCATTTGAAAATGTTTCTGAGGAAGTTCACGTATTAAACAGTGGATGAAAGCGCTAAATTTTTGGCTTCTGGTTTACTTGTTTTTTTTTGCTAGCAGGTCTGCAGTTCATTTTTTCATTTTGTTTGGTTGTCAGTATTACCAAAATAAAAGTTTACAAATGTGAAATATCATATGGCATATTTGTTGTGATAGGAAGAAAAAAATCATATTTAACACGTCTAATGATTCCGCGTATGAATGTTGGTTTGCCATATGAATGTTGCTCGCTCTTGTGTAACATTCTAACTGTATTTTTTGGTTCATGCTGAAATGGAACTGTTTTATTGAGATTGGTAATCTTTTACTAGTAGAAGTAAATGTTTGACAAATGTTAACTATTTTCCCCATTTAGCGAAAATGGAGCAATAAAAGAGCTTTCAGTTATTTGCCATTATTTCCCCTTGCTGCTGTGATAGCAAAATTGTTACGTTAAAATTTCATCAGCACCTACCTGTCTGTTTCTGTTCAGTTGCTGTAAATTATGGAATTACACAGACCTTCCGTCTCTATTCACACAGTAAACTTTGCAAACATTTTTATAATCTGTTAATAGGTTAATACAATGCTATACTTCTCAACTGTCCACATTTTTGCCTCATAATTTTGGTCTGTTTCTCATAAAAGTGTGGTTTTCTAGCAAATCATTGGAAAATAATTGAGGGTTGAACTCTGAAAATGACAGACATTTGAGTTTCAGACTTCATACCACTCAGAAAATGCATGCTAATGCAAAACCTGTTCTATATGCTTCCTAAGTTTATAAGAGCAATATTTAAAAGGTGTTCTTATTTTGGGGCCTTTGCCTCCCCATTAGTTATGGTTTTGTCCAGATTTCTTGCTGTAAGATGTATAGTCTACAGACTACTACAAGCTTAGCCAGCAACCAAAGGTTAGAATCAAACCTTGTGTTTTGTATCTGCAAGATAAACACCTTAACCATTATGCCATCTCCTCCCACTAGTGCTGTGAACTCTTGTTTTTGTTTTGAGAATTAAGGCTTGGATACAACTTATTCCTTGAAATAAAAAAAAAAAAAAACTTTTTTCCTCATGATTTTTGATCTAGCTATAATTAGATCAAAATGTTTGAGGAGAAGCTCTAAAATATACATCAGGGCATCTAACACACCCCCATGGCTTGCGGTGGTCAAGCATCCTCCAAGATCCCCTGCTTGTTGCAATTTTTACTCCAAGTTTAGTCACTGTCAATTTAATGTGTGTTTAAAGGATGCAGGAAAAAGCAAATCTGAAGAGTAAAACTGATTTTTTCATCAATGTTGGTTTCTTCAGATCATTATTGGATCAATCATGTTCCTTAAAATCTATAACATACACTTCAGAGCATCTAGGATCCTATGGATTTTGGGGGACTAGCAGCCCCCAGACCCCTAGCTTAGCACAGTTATTTCCTCCACAGTTATCAGAGTACAGTCTTGTCTAGTTAGCATGTATTGCATGAATGCAGGAAAAAGAGAGACAGATTGTGAGAAAAGAAAAAAATCTCGGATTGTGTGGGTAGGCCAGGATGGCTGGTTCAGGAGGGCACTGGGTGATATTTTAGGGGTGCTGTGAAGCCTACAGCACCAGTTCAGTTAAGGCCAGCACTGAATGTTGATATTTTTGAAGCTGTAGTGTTAGAATTGCATAAAACCTGGACAATTTAGTTTAAGTCAGTGGTGGTTGTACTTCTGTATGAAATGTAGTATCTGGAGCAGTAGGTAAGACAGTAGAAGAGCTTTGTCATGTTGATAGGTGGTTGGACTGTTTAATATGGTGTTGTAATAAAAGAAATCATCACAGCTGATAGGAAATGTGTGATCACTATGTGTGACTGGCATGAGACCTACAGCCTACTTATCTGGGCAGTACATTTTTATTGACCAGAACATTTGCCTGTCGTGGGCTGAAATGTTTTTGCATATTTAGGTTTACATATTATTGTATTGTCAGACCTTGTGTAAAGTTCATTTATCTTTGTTGTCATGTTGGGTCTTCTAGGACCGCAGTGTTGCATACCTGTATGTCTGTCGGTACTGTGGCTTCTCTCAGTTGCGTAGTGATGTATCGTGATACTGTCTTGTATCACACTTGCAGAAGTGGTTGCTAGGGTTGTCAATACCATTTGTCAAGGATTGTTGTTTACCATTTGTTGGTACCAAAATGAAAGTTTGCAAATGTGAAATAACATATGTCATATCTGTTATGATAGGAAGAAAAAAATCATATTTAACACTTCTAATGATTCCGCATATGAATGTTGATTCGCCATATGAATGTTGCTCGCTCTTGTGTAACATTCTAACTGTATTTTTTGGTTCATGCTGGAATGGAACTGTTTTATTGAGATTGGTGATCTTTTGCCACTAGAAGTAAATGTCTGACAAATGTTAACTATTTTCCCATTTAGCCAAAACAGAGCAATAAAACATCTTTCAGTTATGTGCCATTATTTGCCCTTGCAGCTGTGATAGCAAAATTGTTGCATTAAAATTTCATCAGCACCTACCTGTCTGTCTCTGTTCGGTTGCTGGGAACTATGGAATTACACAGACTTTCCATCTCTATTCACACAGTAATACAGGTGCATCATTCAAATCTTATTTGCCTTTGCCCCAGATATACACAGTTGGTATACATGTAATGTAAACTAAAGAATGTTTGCATATTATAGAATGATAGATAATTGCTATTCAAAAACGTACACTCTGATTGCTCAGTCCAACCAGCGTCCTGTTTTAAATTGAGCATATATCAATATAAAATAGTCTGGTTGCTGAACCACCATTGAGCGGCCAGACTTTCTTCTGTTAATTAATCAATTAATTAATTAATTAATTAATTAATTAATTAATTAATTAATTTACATTTGTTGACTGGGAGTGTCCGACTGGACGTAGGTCCATTTTCAGAGGAGGCCTGGGTAGAAAAGCTCCACAGTTAAAATATACAAACAGTAGTTACATTGAATTTACATAGCAATTAACAATTTGATCAACATAGCAATTAACAATTACAAACATAGTTACAGATGAAGAACTTAGTACATCAGTAGACATCTAGAATCTTTATCATCCGCAAAGTACATAACAGACATTAACAAATGTTATAATAAGAAGTTCCTGCTGTATAATAAGTAGCTAGGCTTATGAGCATCCGAGCTTGCTATAATCAAGGTAGTTAGTGGGGTGGAAAGAAAGGTAGTGGGTGGATTGGGTGGGTGATATTAGACGAGGAGTTGCACTCTGCGCTTTTAGTAAAGTTTTGAAGTGGGTGCATGATGGTACGGAGGTAATTGTGGGTGGGAGGGAGTTCCATAATTTGGCTATGGAGCAAGAGATTAGTGCTTCTCCAGCAGAGTTATTGGCTTTAGTGGAACAGCAAATATACTCCACACGTAAGGCAGGTGCAAAGAACCAAAACATGCAAACTGAATTTAAACAACAAGGTTCAGCACCAAGTGAGTGAAAAAATACATTTATTAAAGAGAGATTCAAACCAGTTTCGGCTACTTAGCCTTCCTCAGTGAATGTCATTCTTCATTCAAAAAACCTAATATATATCCCACCAACAATTAACCAATTCCACAGTCAGTATTTCCTTAAAGGCACAGTGATATATTCCATAATATGTATGACTAGTTCTATACTGAACTATAGTAAACTCTGAAAAATACATACCAATGAAATAAAATAAAAAGTGAAATAAATAAAAAGATGGAAATAATTTATATATATATATATATATATATATATATATATATATATATATATATATATATATATATATTTATATATATATATATACACAAACAATATCATCAATCAAAAAATGAATAAACAATTATCCACACAAATCCTGATTGTTTCACAAATGGTCCAAGGGTACTGACCAGATGGTGTTTACGAGCACAGCTGCAGCGTCACAATATAATGTTCAATGTCAGGTGACATAGATATCCAAGGTTGCTCGGACAAGCACCACAGTGGCAGTGATCCATGTTTAAGTGACAATTTCACAGCAATTCATGCAGCCTGACCTTCAACAGCTTAATGGTGGACATCTGCATGACATGGATCTAGGCTACTACAGAGGAATGGCCACCTTTAGCCAAGGTGTGTCTACTCCCAACATATCCTAAGTATGCCACACTGTACATTTATGTTACCAGAACACATGTCTGTGTTCCCACATCATGTCACACTACATCCAGTTTGCTGTCTACTTTTTTGACAGGCATTGCAGAGTTACAAGGTCAAAGCTATGACTGCAAAATCGAACAAGTTCTCTGTGCATGCACAGACATCCACATTTTCACTAGAAGGAGTGCCTACAGACAGTGTATTTGATGCTGTCAATCGCAAGGGTGTAGCAGCATGACTAACTTTGCTGGAGCTGTACATTGTCACATTTGTAGGTATTCCTTTGCGACCATGGATAATAACTGGATTATGGTTAATGCAAGGGTCACATGCCTGGCAAAGCATCATACTCAGTCAACCATGTTATGGCATGCTGTCAGGTGCTGTTTTACCTTAGGAGAACTACATAAAGGGGGATGGGAGAGTGGCCTAATGGTTAAGGTGTTTGCCTTACAAACACAAGGTGCAGGGTTTGAGTCTCACAAGGGATAATTGGCTAGGCTTAAAATGGCTCGCAAGGGCAGTTAGCTTAGTACTAACCTATGAGCCTATAAAGGTGATAACATGTTACATTTCAGCATCGGTCAGGCCACTGCTTAACAATGGCCTGCTGTAACGTACACACAAACAAGACTCAGTTGCTAATGGCATTATCAATGAATGCTGATGAGATGTGAAAACAGTACCCAACCCTATACTCCAATGCCACACTATCACAATGTATGACAGATGTGACTATATTACAAACCCTAATTCTATGGTGTCTCGCAAACCAGTCCGTACATATGACAATGAGCAGTTTGCCAACATGCACACCTCACCTCCTACTCCACCCACACTCACATCACACACACCTGCATGTGTGAGCTCCTTACCAGACACATGTGCAAACATTAGACACCTCAGAAACCCAAATGAAAGCTTACTATTACATAATCATACCTCTGCAGAACACAGTACACATAACAGCTCACGCATCACTGTCTCACCAGTGACGCACCTGAGGCAAAACACAAAATCAAACCTGTTATTCAGAGATGATTACATCATGAGACACATTGATGTCCCTCTCACCAGGCTACATATGGGAAAGGTGACAGTTAGCTGTCTGTGAGGTCCCAGGATATTCCATACTACACATGCACGCAAGTCTATCAACATCAGATAATGTTATGATGATGTCATAGTTCCCGTTGCTGTGTACAACTTGAGACATACCTCACTGTACTGTATGCAGAAACATGACAGAGCTTAGAGACTCTGTGTCTCTGGTGGGTATGCTCATAGCCTTCAGCTGCATTTGACCTTCAACTAGGATGATGGTTCAATACACACAGAAAATTATTGAAATCTATAATTGGCTTAGGGTGTGGTGTTATTGTAAGGGGATCCACTACATGTCAGCCTGGGATAACTTGCACAACAGACCCAGATGCTTTGCCAAAGATGGTCTTCACCTGTCACCCCTGGGATTTTTTATACTGACCAAGGCTGTTGAAATCCCTATAGTGCATCTTATAGGTGGTGTCTCAAAGGAAAACTTTCCAATAAGAAAACACCATCTTCAGAAAACATCACAGTTGTGCTGCTACACACTATGAATGCCAACACTAAACTCCACTCACTGGAAGGTGCCCCCACCTTGGAATATGCAGACATTTGCACAGTCACAGATACCTGGTTCAAGGCTGTGGACAGCACCACAGCCATACCAGGCTACATGTCCTTCCATATGTTCAGACCACAAACTGACAGTGTGCAAGATAGTGCAGGTAGTGTATACATAGTCATTAAAGATAAATACACATCCAGATTGGTTAAACAATGTGATTTCCCAGAGACGCTGCAGGTGGTATTCACTGCTGGAAGGGCACCTAATCAAGCCATTGTCAGCTACAGGAGCAACTCCATGAAACAGGACACTGATTGTGCTTATTTGAATCTACTTGTGCCTGTCAAGATACATCACAACTCTATGATTTGGGATGACTTTAACTACCCACCAACTGTGTTGGTTACTCATGCACAAACTCACTTGCCAAAAGGTTGGTCCATGTCCTTAACTACAATGCCCTGAATCAATGTTCTGACATTCCACAAGGGGAGACAACAGACTGCATCAGGTGATTACCAATATGGGTGACCACTGTAGCACCTCCACTGTGAGGTCCTCCCTGATGCAATCTGACCACAAATCGGTCTCATTAGAAGTAAGTATAAAACTTGAACCCCCCCCCCCCACATTGCAGCAATTACAGTAATAAACATCAACAAAGCTAAATAGGCTGACTGCACCCATTCCTCAGATGGAGCAGGCAACTATACCGAGCTCTATGCCAAGGATTTATGCAAGCACCTGTACAACTATATAGACTCGGCTGTACCTGACATGAGGAAAACAAGCTCTTCATGGCACAGCAAACCTGCTTGGTGGACAAGTGCTATTAGCAGGCTGGACAATAAGAGGTAGACATTGCTGTGGGACAGTTGGAGTGAGGGAGCCCCCCCCCCTAAAATGGAAGCACACCCTCCTCAGCTAAAAAAGCAAATAGTGTTGTTGTTACATCCTGCAAAAGAAAGTATGTGGCAAAATTAGCCTCCTCCACAAAGGATGATCACAAGGCATAGTGCAATTACATGCATAACCTAGGAGGAAAGGCCCAGATTGTTGGTGAACCTGTATTTAATTATACCACATATAATGAGCCTGTAGACATAGCTAACCTGTTGTCCGACAGGTTCTTTGACAACTTCACTCCCCTGTCCCCACCACACGTACCACATGACATCACTACAACCTGTTCCATACCTTCTATATCTACAGAGCATGCCATAACTGGCCTCTCTAAGGAGAAAACACAGCATCTAATGGACCTGCTAACATCCCAGGCTGTGTCCTACATGGGACCCAACAAGAATTACTAACACCATTGTGAACTCCTTGTAATCACAGTGCAACCACCAGCTGCAACCCAGCTGACAGGAAAATGGTAACTCTTATCCCCTTGCACAGCGGTGGTGCATCCACCAAACATGGGAACTATAGACCTTTTAGCCCGAGTAGCCATATCTGTAAGCCCATAGGTCAAATCATCATGGACCTAATCAGCAAAGATATATGTAATCTACAAACAGTTCACCCTACACAATGCACCATATAGTGAACTATTAAGGATTGAACATCTATGTAGTGAAGTTCAAGATAGGGTGGAAGAAATGTATAAAATCATGAAAGTGTTTGTAGGAAGAAAATGTACGATAAGGTTACCTTAGAATATGTAAGAAAAATCAATGGTTCACTGGACGTCTTAAAAGTTATAATTGTAGGATGGTAAGAAATCAAGTAAGTGATCTATATTTTGTATCAAAATATACTATATTCTCAGATATATTAGAAAATATTAGAAAATATTATTGGACATTTGTCAAAAGAGAAGTGGGTGTTTTGAAAAATGTTAAACTGAAATTTTCATATAATAGAAGAAGGAGCTTAAAGGATATTTTGATCCATGGGAGAAGAGACCAAATGTTGAAAGGGAGCAAGAACTAGTTTAGAAAGGCTCCTTACCCTGTGGAACTTGTTCTATTTGCCAATATGTAGTTCATGGCTTTACAAACATAAATAGAAGCAAATTTGATGTAAAAGGGACTTATAATTGTCATAGTGAAAAAGTTATAGATGGACTTTGGTTCCCATGTGGGTTATATTATATTGGGAGAATAAGAGGTGTTTTGCCACAAGAATTAAAGGGCATATTGGGGACATTAAGAAGAATAAACACTTTAGTCCTATAACAGAACACTTTAATAAGTTTCGTGAGAGTAATCCTGATGGATTAAAAGTAACAGTATTAGAACAAGTTCATGGTGATTCTTGTGCAATGGATGTCATTAAGAATATTTTAAGGAAAAAATAAGCTGCTTTTACTTTGAAATATGGCACATTACATCCAGGGGGGGCTCAAGATAGAGTTCTCTTGGAAATATTGTATGTAAAGTATCTTTAAAAGAAGTAATATTTTCAAATGATTTTTTTAATGGTTAATTGTTTAATTAATTTGATATGTGTATAAAAGGTGGGTTTTTTGTAAAGAATCTCATACTCTCTAAAGGCTTTTTGATAAGCCGAGGTGCTAGAGGAACTTGAATTCTAGTGTTTTAATTTAAGTCCTCTGTTTTGTATATACCTGGCAGTTTTTTTTCACTAGTATAGCATTTTGTGGTTCTAAGTTCACCCTACACAGTTTGGATTTCTGAAAGGAAGATCATGCCTGTTAAGCCTGGTGGATATTTATGAGGCAGTCACCAAGGACTTGGATGAGGGGACACCTGTATATAGAACCCTCTGAACTTAGCCAAGGCATGTGACACTATCCCCCACTCAGACATCATTGACAAAACCACCCAAGTAGGCATCGGCAAGAATATCATTAGAGGGGTTACTAAGTGGCTCATTTTAAGAACTCATACCCAAAATAGGGGAATTCACCTCCAATAGCTGATCTGTAACCAGTGGTGTCCCACAGAGCTCAGCCCTGGGTCCTCTACTGGTTGGAATACATTTAACCAAAGTAAAAGCACAAAGTGAATGTCTGTGGCTGACAAGGTTGGCTGATGCCTGCAAACTGTGAGCGGTCATAGAATCTCCCAGTTATGTCAATATCCTACAAGAGGGTCTTCCTGAACAAATGCTTGTTGACATACTCATGGCAATAAACTCCATGCAAATATGTATGTAGTATAATTTCCATTGGTAACACCAATGTTCCTGGTAAGCAGCACATCAATAGCAACACCTGATGTACATACTCAGGGGTGATAGACCTGGGCACACAGGCCTGGCCACACAGGTTTCCACCTACTTTACCTCAGATCATCATGTCTCCCCAGTGGTAAGAAGGGAATTATATCTTGCTCCTATCATAACTGAGGGCACTGTCACCCAAAAATTACATAGTTATAACCTCCATGTACTCTTCTTTCCTCAGCAGGCCAATATTTGAGTGCAGTGGCCATTTTGTCATACATCTTTCCAAGCACTACTGGCAATTGGACACAACACAAAGGTTCCTCACAAAGGAACTTCAAGTCTTCAGTATCTGCCCTATGGGGATTGTCTGAAATAACTGTCATTGTAGCATGTGTAAAATATACTCCTCAGAGGTGATCTCTGCCTTGCATACGGGGCAATGTCTGACCCTGCTTTATTGGAAATGTTGCATATATGTAGGAGAAATGGTACATGGATTACTTGCTGTAAGAAAATGAACCTAGTATATGTCATTACTAATACATGCTGGTGGGAGACATATGTCTACCAGACTTTAACAAACATTTGAAACAGACTCCCACTTAATGCTAAACAGAGCACCTCACTGGCCCTTTTCAGATGCAATTGTTATGATTGTCTGTGTGACTGTCATTTCACCACAGGGTTTTTACCTGTGTCCCTTGTGGACAGAGGCAATATATGCTGATTGTGTAAATAAGGGTAAGAACTTGGCTAGGACTGTAAGGGCTCTAGGGCCATTAGGCTAGAAAAGTGCAATGATCCTGTGATCATATATGCTGATGTAAAATGTTCTGATATCTACACACACAAACCTGGCTTCAGTGAGAATAGCACCTCTACCAATTAATATTTACAGAACACTGCACAGCACACACACACACACACACACACACACACACACACACACACACACACACACACACACACACACACACACACACACACACTCTAAGTTATAACCCCTACCTATATAATGTTACACACTACAGATCATAGTACTTAACACACATGCCACAGCTAAAGTCAGCTATGAACATCTCTTTAGGTAATCTTATGCTAGATGACATCAGCAGATGTTGTTGTGATCAGGAATTTGGAGGCCCACATCACCTGCTACAATGAAAATACTGCAAAACCCTACCACTTTCTAAGTCAGTGTGGTGATCATATTCATTTTGTTGGGAGATGCACATATACGCATAAGAGGCCTGGAAAAAGAATAGAACCCCTACCTATCTGTCTTACACCCTGTAGATCAAAGCTCTTATTGCACATGGCACAGCTGAAGTATGTCATCAGAATGGCAGTTGATAGTCTTAAGGTACAAGACATCAGCAGTTCTTGTGGAAGACAGAAGTTTGGAGGCCGGCATCAACTGTAAGGGCCAAAACGTGCAGAGCCATTAAAGTTTAGTAGTCAATGAGAGATTCTCATTTGTTTTGCAGGAATATGCACACACCCACACACCAAGTGGTCTGGAATGAGATTAAACCCCCTACTTATCTATTTTTCCACAATACAGATCACAGTATGTATCACAAGTGTCACGGCTGAAGTCTGGTTTGCACATGACTGCAGGTAAACTACTTGCGGAGTACATAAACTAGGCTTGTGTGGCCTGCAGAGTGACAATGCTTCTTACTGTTATGTGCATCTAGTAGCCTAGCAGTCAGATAACTGTTTCTAATCCTAGCTATGTGGCTATAGTAGCCATTTTGGCCATATGGGGCTGTTTACATTTGGATGGGCCTGTGAGCAAAAACAATGTGCCCTGTCAATGTGTGCATACCTATTCACCTGTTGGTGTATGTGTGGTGACATCCAGCAGATACAGGGGGCTGTAAGTAAGTGCATTATCTAGTGTTAAGCCCTTACATTTGGTCCTTTGAGCAACATTATATATGTGTCATAGTGCAGCTTTACTCACCATTATCAGGGAATGTAGGACAATACAGACATACACACACACATAAATATAAATATATTTATGTATATAACAGGGACATATTTATAAATGGAGGTGTGTGTGTGTGTGTGTGTGTGTGTGTGTGTGTGTGTGTGTGTGTGTGTAAGATATATATATATATATATGTGTGTGTGTGTGTGTGTGTGTGTGTGTTATGTAGGTGCATATAGCAATAGATATATATCTATAGGAAGACAGAAATAGTGACAGATATATACACATATATGTATGTATCTATAGACATATCTATATATAAAAGGTCATTTTGAGTGAGGAGCAACAGAATTGCACTCTGCTTAACTAAGAGTATGAGCATGCCCAGAGGGATTTCGGATAGTTATAAATTGACTCCAGCCCACACCTACCTGCACTCCAGTCTGGGATTTTGTGTGTTACACAAAATTACATCTGTCCCTGTTTCTGCACTACTGCACTTCACTCAAATTGGCTATGACTTTCTGACATTGTCTGATGTAATTAATATGTGACAGAGGTTTATAATATTATACGACACCCAGGTTGACAGTCTATAAAACACAATAATACTTCACATTCAAAATAAGTGGATACTTCTAGATTAGAACAATAAACCCCATCACACAAGCTAATTTCCCTAGTCCTTTGAGCAACATAAGCTGCTAGACAAACGGGGGTCATTCATCGCATAATCACCTGCATAAATATGTACATTTTTATTCCTCCATTAAGTAAGACATACAGCGTATGATCACCTTCTATGTTACTGTCCTGAGACTGCCTGGAATGCTGATATACCATTGATGAGTTACTGTTACAGCAATTACAAGGGGAACACTGCTGTGCTGGGGGTGGTGGCACAACACCACATGTTCTGCTGGGATACACAATAGTTTGGCTATCATGTAACCCCACTGTCTAACATTTCCCTTGACTGATGTACCAGCAATCTGTTGCAGTAAGACTGCATGAATATTCCATGCATGAGGCCTAGTGAATAGTAATGGAAACATGAAAGTGGAATAGGTATCTGTAGTCCCATGTGAATGTAACTTCTGTCCAAGCAGCCCACTGTATTTACTTGAATAATGTACCAGATCCATACATACAATGCCATATCATAATAATACTTATGAGTACTGTGTAGGTTACAAACTTACCTTGCAAATGCAGCAGGTGACACAACTGTAGCTCAGGACTGACTCTTTCCTATGCAAGCAGTACACAGCCAATACAGGGATAGGTACAGGATGTGTGGGTTGTCTGGCATCCATTTTAATTTCTGTATGTGAGTAGGAGTAATGTGCCAGTCCCTAGGTGCCCAGGTTGTCAGTGAACGTGCTATGTGGTATTTCTTAGCAAAGGCCTGGACATACTGAGCACACCTATGTCTGCCTACATGGACATCATCAGGGAGTTCCTCCTCTGAGCCCTCCTGTGACTGTGACTGTGGCTGTGGTGATCTAGGCACTAGTGGGGTGCTGTGTATCCATTCCTTTTGTTGATCCAGCTGCAGCTGTTTCTGCAGGATCAGATTATGTAACATAGCACATACTGTAAATATATGTGCACATGTGGCTGGAGAATACTGCAGGGCTCCACCAGATATATCTAGGCACTAGAACCATGACTTCAGAAGCCCAAATACATGCTCTTTGATGTTCTTAGTTTGTGCGTGTGCCTCATTATGGCATTTTTCTGTGAGTAACCAAGTAGTATGAAGCACAAAACACTCCACCGGATCCACGACTGGTAAAATTTAATAGTGTAGACACAAAGATACATTAACGTTAAAAACAGGTACGTTTTCATCACCAACTTCTTCAGATAAGCTAAACACACCACCACCTTCATTTAAATATCATTTCACAGTTAACCCCACATAATGAAAGCTTACAATGACTCACAGTTCCTAATTGATTAATTAAATATAAGTTACTGCAACCTTCAAACTTCCCTGTCACAATCCCATTTGATGCTGGTATAAAGTGCAATGTGCATAACAATTATAAATGAATTGATGTATATCAAATAAATATCAAATACATACATGTATAAACCATATAAATCCACTTATATATAACAAATTTATACATTTGTACCGTTTACAACTCAAATGCTACAATTAGGAACTGTGAGTCATTGTAAGCTTTCATTAGGTGGGGTTAACTGTGAAATGATATTTAAATAAAGGTGTTGGTGTGTTTAGCTTATCTGAAGAAGTTGGTGACAAAAACGTACCTGTTTTTAACGTTAATGTATCTTTGTGTCTACACTATTAAATTTTACCAGTCGTGGATTCGGTGGAGTGTTTTGTGCTTCATACTACTTGATTACTAGTTTTCCTAGCACTTCATTCCTGTTTTTCGGTTATTTTTCTGTGAGTGTGTGTACATTTCTGATGGGTGTCATCATCCATGGTTCCAGGGCATAGCTGGCATCACCCAGTAAATGGCTGTGTGGGATGTTCCCCCTAGCAAACATCTGGTACAGCTGTGATGTGTGCCTGATATAGGAGTCATGATAACTGCCAGAGCTGCCAGCACACACATTCAGTATAAGCCCCTGGGCATTGCACATGACCTGGAATTTGATGGGGTAGTAACTCTTGCGGTTGACATAGATTCTACACTTCTCACTAGGTGGTGCCTTGATGTGTACATGAGTGCAATCTATGGCACCCAGTACTTCAGGGTATTGTGCTACATGGTAGATCTGTTGCGTTTGCTGGCCGTTGCCTCAGGGGATAGGGGAAAAGATATGTGCTTACTGGCATGTGGTAGCGTACCATCCAGGAACTGGTGGAGTAGCCTGGATGCAGATGCCTGTGAGTCCCCCATCATGTCCCCAGTTGGTCTTTGAAAAGTACCTGTAGCTGGTACTCTAAGGGTTACACATACCTTTGTTTCCAATGGGATGGGTTCCCCTCTGTTGGCTCTGCCTCTGAGTTGAGGGTGGCAGAGGTCACTGAATTCATGTAATATGTCCCTGTCCATTCTGTAGCATTCTAAAATCTCCAGCTCATGTTACTCCTGGAAGGTTACCCTGGGCCTGAACACTCTTCTCCTTCTCAGCTTAGGCCTATTGTCAGCTGCACCAGCAGCACTGACTTCAGCATCTAGCACATACAGATGCAGCAGACCTGTAGGAGCCCCTAGCATTATCTCAGTTAAAATTCCCAAGTCTGTACTCCATTTGTCCAGAGTATTGGGGGAAATCAGAATGTAGGATGTATGCATACTTTATACAGGTCTGCTGTA
This sequence comes from Protopterus annectens, assembly GCF_019279795.1. Lineage (NCBI taxonomy): Eukaryota > Metazoa > Chordata > Ceratodontiformes > Protopteridae > Protopterus > Protopterus annectens. The sequence goes on from NC_056726.1 coordinate 1,363,727,393, forward strand.
GCTCCACCATGTGTGATTGGCTAATTATTATGCATTTCACCTGCCTAGAATGTAATTAATATCATATAATGGCCCTACGTTCGTGCACAATGTGGCTTTATGTGCAGCTCAGCATAGCTTATACACACTAATAAATATTCATTGAATATGTCTGCTTTCCATTCATTCCTGCCTATGTCATCACTGTCACATGGGTAGTGTGCTGAGTGAACACATTAAGCTATGCCTCTTGCCATGCAGCATAGTTTATACAAAAGTCAAAATCAATAACTGAATATATCCAGTTTTAATTACTTGCTGCCTACATCATCACTGTGACCTGGGTGTTCTTTGCGCACGAATACACTCAGCTATGTGGTGTGCAGTGCAAACACTTGCACCAGGAATTGAAAATCCTAAAAGTAATAGGACGCACCCTCTGCTAGCATCCACATCAAGTGGAAATATCTACATGGTGTGGGAACCTACACAAAGTGGATATGCGGACACATTTACTCCTTTTTGCTATTCAGGACATCTACCTCATTTGCATACATATCACACAAAAACATACTCAGAGGCTCTGATTAAAAATCTACCAAAACAACAGAGGCCTCCAAAGCAGACACCCAAGCAACCGCCACCTCAAGACATAGCACATGCAACACATAGTTCACAAAGTCAGTGTGCTAAACAGTCACAGCCCTTAAGGCCAAACAACATGCCAGACACACTTGTAATAGGTGACTCCATAGTCAGACACACTGACGTCCCGCTCACCAGACTGAACAAGGAGAGGGTCACAGTAAGCTGCCTGTCGGGAGCTAGAATCTGCCACATAACACAAGCACTCAGGTCACTCCACAGCAAGTACAAATATGACTCAGTCATTGTACATGCGGTGTGAACGACCTGAGACGCATACCTCCCTGGACTACATGAAAAGAGACATAGAGGAGCTCTCTGATTATGTAGCCCAGGCCGGTATGACCCTGACCCTGAGCAGCATCTTACCATCACCAAGAATGATGCCACAGTACAAAGACAAAATGATCAGTTTTAACAATTGGCTTAAATACTGGTGTCATTCAAAGGGGATCCAATGTCTGTCTGCTTGGGATGACATGCTTGACAAGCCATGTTGCTTCGCAAGGGATGGCTTGCACCTGTCACCCCTGGGCTTCCGGATATTGGCCAAGGCTCTTGCCACCCCCATAGTGCCTTTTTTAGGCAAGGTTCAAATGACAAACCTACCTCCCTAGAAAACACAAGTGGAAAAAACTAAGGGTAATGCTGCTCAATGCCAGAAGTCTAAACCTCAAGATGCACGCCCTCGAAGCCCTCCTCAGTATGGAGAACATCGATGTCTGTGCAGTGACTGAAACCTGGTTCAAGGCTCCTGAGAGCACCCCAGCACTATCAGGTTTTACCTCATATCATGCTTTCCGGCCCCAAAACTTGGACCGAACCACAAAAGGAGGGGGAGTATCCATATTCATCAAAGATACCCACACCTCCAGGTTAGTGGCAACGCACGAAGCATCGGAGACCATCCAGGTGCAACTAAGCATAGGCAAAACTGCCTTACAGTTTGTAGCATGCTACAGACCACCCTCTCAAACTCAGGAACCCCACACAGCTTTCCTGAAAACACTGGAGAGTATGAATGTCTCTCCAAATACCATCATATTGGGAGACTTCAACTACCCAAACATTGACTGGGAACATTACTCAAGCCCCAACACCCTAGCCCAAAGGTTCCTAGAATTCATAAACTCAAATGCAATGGAACAACTAGTCACCATTCCCACAAGAGGAGACAATATATTAGACCTGATCATCACAAACATGGGGACAAAATGCTCCACACCGGAAGTATATCCCTCTTTGGTAAGATCAGATCATAAATTAATCTCACTGGAAATCCACATCCCGCCCCCACCCCCTGCACAAAAGACCACAGTGAAGAACTTTTCAAAAGCCAACTTCACACTTCTTAAGAATGAAGTGGTATCCTTCAAGGCCCCTGGGCCAGTGGAAACCACAACCCACACTGCTGAATCCTTTGCAAATGCCTTCTACGGGCACCTTCAAGAATGTATGGATCATGCAATCCCAAATAAAACCAAGACCCATTCCCCCAAAGGCAGGCGCCCAGTCTGGTGGACCCCAGCCATAAACAAACTTTACAACAGGAGGAGGAAGCTACTACATGACAGAGCAAAATCCCTAAAAGGGAAGGCATCTCTGATCAGTACTAGCAAAAAAACTACGATCACTCAGAAAATCATCCAAGGCCAACTTTGAGAGAAAAATCGCAAAATACACAAAAGACAATCACAAGGCCTTCTTTAGCTATGTTAGAAACCTGGGTGGAAACTCCCAGATATGCTCAGAGTTAGTCCAAAATGACACAAAATACACTGAACCCACTGACATTGCCAACATTCTGGCAGACAGGTTCAGTGCAAATTCCCCCCCCCCCCCAAAAAGGAGAAATAACTATCCCAGCAGAGTATAGCCTCCCTAACATCTCAGATGCTCAGGTGAGAGCCGCCCTCTCTAAAGCTAAAAACACAGCATCAATGGGACCGGACGGTGTCCCGGGCTGTGTACTACATGAACTCCAAGAGGAATTAAACCCACACATAAGGCTGCTGTTTAATCTTAGCCTTACTACAGGATACGTACCCAAAGAGTGGCATACGGCAACAGTGGTCCCACTTCACAAAGGCGGTGCTTCTACGGACCCTGGAAATTACCGCCCCATAAGCTTGACGAGTCTGGTCTGTAAAGCTATGGAGAGGATCATTATGGAACTCATAAACAAAGACATTGGGGACCTACAGACATTGGATCCTACTCAATTTGGCTTTGTCAAGGGCAGATCCTGCCTTTTGAACTTGGTCGACTTTTTTGAAACAGTCACTAAGGCCATTGATGAGGGTAAGGCAGTTCACACAGCCTACCATGACCTTGCAAAAGCCTTTGACACAATACCCCACTCGGGCATCATAGACAAACTCACCAGCTTAAATGTCAGCCAATATGTCACAAGATGGGTTGCAAACTGGCTCAAGGACAGAACCCACAGGGTCAGAGTTGCTGGAGCTATGTCAGACTCTAAGCCAGTCACAAGCGGTGTCCCACAGGGCTCAGTCCTGGGACCCCTCTTGTTCGGCATTTATTTTTCCGAAGTACAGGCAAACATAGGAGGTTTGTGGCTGACAAAGTTCGCAGATGACTGCAAACTGGGCGCCATAATTGATACTCCAGCGGACACAAACATCCTTCAGAGAGGCCTCATAAAAATGGATAATTGGTGCCAGAGCCATGGCCTTAAGCTAAACGCCAAAAAATGTATAGTCATACCCTTTAGGAAAAACAAGGTACCCACAAATTACCACATAGGTGGTAATCCATTAAGTACGGAAGAGGTAATCAGGGACCTAGGGACCCAGGTTGACAGTAACCTCTCATTTGACACTCACATTGCCAAAGTGGTTAGGAAGACCTTCTACATTGCCCACCTTATCATGAAGGGTTTCACATCTAGATCAAGAGAGGTCATTGTGCCCCTGTCCTCTTCTCTTATCAGGCCAATGATTGAGTACAATGCCCCATTTGGGATGTATCTTACCCGACACCTGCAGCAGTTGGAAAGACCCCAAAAGTTCCTCACCAAGAGGATAAAGGGTCTTAAACATATGTCATATGCTGCCCGACTGAAAAAGCTCCAGCTCTATTCAGTCACATACCGCCTACTCAGAGGTGATCTGTGCCTGACCTACAAGGCCATGTCCAATCCGAAATTAATGGACATGCTCCACCTCAGAAAATCCAAATCCATCAGAGCCACGAGAGCAAGAGACTTAAACCTCAACACAGAAATAAATAGGACGTGCTGGAGGGACAGATTCATAACCCAGAGGCTCCCTACACTCTGGAACAGAATCCCAATCCATGTTAGGCAGAGCCCCTCACTAACTCTATTCAAGAGAAATCTTGACGAGTGGATGGGAAATCGTAGGTTTACCCCGGGTGTCATCTCTGTGTTACTACTAGACAGAGGCACAATAAACTAAACCCTAAAGGGCATAGTATTCTCATCCAAAGGGGTGGTGAAAGCCACACACACTCTGGCTAGGCTTATAAATGCCCTAGGGCAGATAGCCTAGTACGAACCTATGAACCTATGAACCTATGAACCTATATCCGTGCTGACAGCCTGGAAACTACATGGTTCATAGCTGTATGAACTGGGCAACAGCACCAATGCATCATTGTACAGACCCAATGCAACATCCTATAATACATTTCTAACAAATATTATAAAATGTTTTTTTCCTTTTTGTTAAGTTTTTCAATTAAGCATGTTTGAGCACTGCAGCACATAGTGCAAACACGCTGGAATTATTAAAAAATATATTATTAATTTTAATTATTCCCTTTCTCTTTCTGACATCCACAGTATTAATTTTGCAAATATCTGTATGTGGTATAATATTTTCAGGGGAGGAATATCCGTATTTGTGGAGTTTTAAATCCTCTCCTGTCTGTGTAGACTCCTGTACACAGAAAAATCTGCATACACTACAGGCACTGATACGGAGTCTATACAGATGCCTTTTTGCTTGTTGGCTCACTTAACCTGCCTAATTTGCATAAGATTCACCTACCTATGAGGTAATTTGCATTCCTCAGACTTTTCCCTGTTTACACGTGCTTGAGCGCCTCTAAGCGGTGCTTACTTAATCTAAAAATGTTTGAGCTTATGTACACCATGTTGAGATACATACACAGAAAAAAATCATGTAGGCTTTACTGAATCCTCCCTATTTTTTTATCCTTATTAACTGCAAATGGTGCATTAAATGATAAAGTTGTACAGTAGCAACATGCATGATACTGCATACTTTATCATTTTCTCACATCAACCACCAGTATATTACTTTCTATATATTGTTTAATGTTTTTGAAAAGGACTATGTTGTATATTTTTTTTGTACAGAATGTTTGAAAATTGCTTGTACTGTGATTATATTGCATGCCTTTCTGTACTGAATGTTCATGAAAACTATTGTAATGTGATGTACTATGTGGAGCTTTTCTCCCTGGGCCTCTGCTGAAAATGGACAATTTCTGCTCAGTCAGACTTTCCTGGTAAACAAATGTAAAATAACAAATAAATAAATAAGTAAAATAAAAACACAGAACACTGAAGTAAAATGAGACACTGGTACTTCTCCCGCCTATCTGTTAAAAAGAGAAGAATTTAAGGAATTGGTAGTGGAAAATTTTCAGGAGCTATTAGAGAAGATATAAATTTCTTCTGAAAATATAGCTAGAGAGTGGGATAAAATTAAAGTGGAGTTTAAAAATAGGGTGGAAATAAAAGAGAAAGAGATATGGTTAAGAACTAACAAGAATTATTTAGAGGGACTTGACAAATGTTAAATTATTGCAGAATATGGGAATCTCACAGAATAAGAAAATGGAGCAACCGCAGAATGCTAAACAGAAAATAAGGGATTACCTTGACAATATGCACGAGTTTTGAAAGATTGCTGTTAAGCAACTGTTTTTTGATAATAACTCAAGAGCACAAAAACTTTTAGCACAATAACTCAGGGAACAGAAAATAGAAAGGGCTGTTGCCAATCTTAAGGAGCCTATAAAAAGGAAGATAACAAGAGATCCTGTAGAGGTGCTAGAAACATTTCAGAAATTCTATGAAAGTCTGTATAAAGCAGAGAAATATGGAAATCAAGAAAAAGTATAAACGGAAATGTTTATGGAAGAATTAAACATGCCAAGATTAGAGGTAGATTACTCTCAATTACAGTTAGTATAGGAGGAGATGAGATTAAAATGATGATGTATAACCAATCCACAGGAAAGTCCCCAGGAATATATGGCATTCCTATGGAAGTTTGGAATCTAGGAAGGAAAAATCTGATAATGATGTGAAAGGTTTTGTCCAGCAATATTTTAAGAGGAGGAGAAGTACCAACATCCTGGAATACAACAGTGGTAGCTATAATACTTAAAGAGGGCAAAGACTCATCAGATCCAGCATTCAGGCCCATTTCAATCCTAAACCATGATTATAAAGTGTTTATGTCTATAATTGCTAAATGAATGGCAAAAGTGATGCTGACATCACTAGGGATGCAAAATTATTGAAGCAAAAGCAAAGACCATAGCTGTAAATTATGTATCTACACATGGATTGGTTCAGCAATATCCATATTTATGAGGACATGATAAAATGAAACACTTAGGAGTATGGATTAAAATGATTCTGGTGTGGCAGCTAAGGGTATGTGGGAAGATACTAAGCAAAAGATAATACAAAAACTGAGAAATTTGAAGCTCTGTTATATTGGTATGGATAGTAAGATACAAGCAGTTAAAATGTTTTTAGTCCCTTTAGTTTTATACAGAGGTCAGGCCTATTTTTATATCAACCAGAGGAGAAGTTGTGGATAACAATAAATGGCTGAAGGACTTTATCTGAGAGGAAAAGACAATAAGAGTCAAATGGAAAAAGCTGATTCTTCCAACAGAACAAGGCAAATTGATATTGCCCAATATGAAGGGGCATCTCACGTCTACACAATTAAATCTCTTATACACAGCACAAGCAGGAATCTATAATTCAAAGTGGAAAGAGATGATGATGAAATGGGGGGCTCAAGAAACAAGGAGGGACTTAGATTTTGGATGCTGCTCTTTAAGGAGAATAACAATAATCCTGCCTAATATTGTATTCACAAAGTAGCAGAAAGTATTCGAAGCTTTCTAAGAACTAAAACAACATGAGAATGGAGTAAGGAGATGCTGCCAATAGGAATGATTGTAATTAGAGATACAGACAAAGGCAAGAGGGAGCTGGAATTTATTAGACAAAACTGGCAAAGGAATCAAGGCATTGGGAACAAATAACTACAAAGGAAAAGGTAATAGAATGGGAAGAGGCCAATAATTTATTTGGACTGCAGGCTAGAGATTGCCTTCCCCATCAATGTATGATATCAGAGTATAGACAAAGAGAAGTAAATAGGGGTATCCTACACAAAAGACCAGCACTGGCAGAGTTTTTAGTAGAACCTAGAACAGAAGCTGCTGTTAAAAAGGGAATAATTAGTAGAGCATATAAATATTGCATGACAACTATAAGAATCAATCAGAGGAGGTTAGAAAGGATTGGGAAGAGAGATTGGATAAGCAATTCACAAAGAAACAATGGGGAAGATATATGTATGTTTCCCAAATATATATCAAAATCTAAAAGATTTAAGATTTTTGCTTTGAAATGTTTACATAGGTAATTTTATACCCCAAGCAGACTTCAGAAAATGTTTTCTCAGGTAGACAGCAAATGTTGGCGGTGTGATGGGGGAAGAAATAAGTAATTGGGGACATGTTTTCTGGGAGTGTAATGAGTTGGCAGACTTTAAGGATTCCCTGCAGACTGCTCAGAGATACTAGGTGAATAAATTGCTGTATCTATGGAAATAATTTTTCTGAGCTATGATACAAAATTGGAATTGCCTAGACATAGTGAGGCCTTACTGAGTCTAATTATGGTGGCTGCCAAAAAAGCAGTTACTGGAAAATGGAAATCAAAGTCTAAACTAACTGTACGAGAAGTAGTGACTATAGTAACAGAGATAAAACAAATAGAATTGGGATCTTCAAAAAATGGTAGCAACAAATTTCACAGAAACAAATGAGAATTGTGGACACAATACATACAAGGGAGGAATGAGGTTTAAATGAAGGCAGGATTTAAATGAGCTATGTAATGTTTGACTGGCAATGATTGGGTAGATGATAAGTGATTTATAATGTTTGCAACTAAAATTATGCCAGTATCTTCTGTAATGTATAATGCTTGCAAATGAGATCCACCGTCTACCTTCTATAAGAAACACGGGTAGCACCACTACCTTCAAACAAATACTGAAAAATCATCTCAGCTCTTCCTGGCTATGTTCCTGCTCTATAACCTAACCTTTTCCTTCTCCTTATATGATAACTAAACTCTTGTGCTGTTTGCTACTGCTGGCTGATGATATTTTCTCCATAATTATTATTTTTTCATCACTTGTTGATACTGGTACAATAATGCTGATTAATATAGCTCTGTTTATACCTCTCTGATTGAATTCATCTGGCAACCAACTAAGTTACTGCTTTTATGTATATATTCTGTATATATTACTGTAATCACTGTATGTAACACTGTTTCTAATTCTGTACTAATTAATGTTTAATTTTTTCTGTATCTAGGTTCTTGTTGGAGCTTTTGTCCCCGGGCCTCCACTGAAAATGGGCTCTTTTAGGTCCAGTGGACTTTCCCGGTAAACAAATGCAATAAAGAAATAAAATAAATAAATATCTCACTATGGTTTGTTTTCATTTATATAAATGTATGATTGCTTATGTCATCAGTGATAATTGAATAAACATGTTTCTTGTTTAAAAAAAAAAAAGTATAACAAGTTTCACACTTTGATGGTTCACCTGCAAGGATTGAACTTAATTGCTCAGATTTAACATTTTAAACAAAAAAACATGTTTGAGCTTTATGGTTCCACTTATTTTATTCATAGTAATATAAACTACTGCATCATTTGCAAAATTCTCAGATTATGTTACATTCCAGATGAATGAACAAGCTGCATAAATGTTGGAGATTTGATGCACTTAGTGCTGACAAATTACACTTACTTTGTAAACATAAGCATGTTGCTAATAAATATCATGGTCCAAGGAAGTTACAGTACCACTCTACTCAGCCATTATCAGACCTGTTGTTGAACACGATGTCCCCTTTGGCATGTATCTATCCAGGAACTTGCAACAGTTTGAATGCCCACAACAGTTTCTCTACAGGAGAATTCAGGGCATGAATACCCTGTCCTACAATAATCCCCTAAAGGCTCTGTCTCTCTATTCAGTCTGTTACAGCCTGCTGTGAGGGGATTTTTGCCTGGCTTATAGGGCTTCCTCAGACTCAGTCCTGATGGGTCTGTTGCATTTGCACAAAACAAATAGCACTAGAAATACTAGTTCCAGGAATCTGACCTTTATTTGTGACATAAACTGAATGTGCTGGAGAGACAGCTATGTGTTACAAATGATCCCCACACTATAGAATAGGCTCCCCATCCACATTTACTTATTTATTATTTATTTATTTGACATTTGTTGCCCGGGAAAGTCTGACTGAGCAAGAGCCTTTTATCAGCAGAGGCCTAGGGAGAAAAGCTCCACATCATCATAAAGCTAAAGTTCAGTAAATCTAGTATAGTACAAATCATATTTAAATATATGATGTATTTAAAGTACAGTACATAAAATAAAACCCTGACAATTAGATAGTAAATTGTAAATACATCTCCAGTCTAGCCTCCATGTCCCTTATTCAGACAAGCCATCAGTAAGAAAAGCATTATCCTAACCCCCCATACAAATCCTTGGTTACTTCTCTGCTAACATGCACCTGTATAGATGCCCAAATAGTTTTGGGTGCTGAGTTAGTGCCTTAGTGGTGCTAGCATAGTAACAACCTATTAACCTAGGGATATTATTGTAACACCTTCTAAGTTTGGTAGCTCAAGTTTCAAAGTATCCAGTTCTGAATGTGGCCAAAATAAGTGCTCTCAGTCCACATCTCCAGTAGTTTTTGTCAGCTCTGGGGAGCATTTTATGTAATTTGTCTGATGTATGGAAATACTTAAGTAAATATTTCCACCTAAAAATCTTTAACTTCCTAAATTTTGAAATTTGCTTTGGTGTGAAATAAATTTCCTCAGACTCTGATAATGGTTGTCCAATTATTTTCCCATTCTTTCCCTGTTTTCATTATTCCTACCAAATGTTTGCTTTGAAGTTGCTAACATAATTTGCTTATTAGTCGTGGGTTGTGGGTATTCCTTGATCTGGTTTCTATCACAGCTGTTTTCATTTTGACATTGCTTCCCCTTGTTTTCAGCTTCCCATTTATATTTATTCAAAACTGTTCTTAAAGTCATGTATATCATAATTTTACTATCTTTAAGAGCAAATTTCTTATTTACCTGGTCCCACTGAAATACATACCAACTGTTCTCAGTAAGATGGTACAGAGTTTATTCTACTGCAGTTTTTAAGGATAGGCCCAGTCTATTTCCTTTAATTTCTTGCCCAATCTGAAACAGTTCATCTGTCCAGATTTTATAGGAATTAGTTGCAAATACTCTACTAATGCTTCTCAAAATATTATTTAATATAATCCTTTCCTCTTGAGCAATCAGAAGAAGCAAAAAAAGCATTTATTTTTCCACCAATAACTTTCCTCCCTACTCCTTGACAAAGCGTCATTTGCTTCCATTTTGGAATATATTTTTTTCTCCCAAAATACATATATTAATCTTAGCTGAGTTGTCAGTTACCCTTATGTTATTGTCATAATAATTTTTTCCAGTTAACTCAATGGACTGAATTCATAAAAGTCACCACAAATTGTACACCTCACTGTAACTTTTTAAATTCATAGACACCCTCACTGCAGTGCTTTTGCATGAAGACATGCAGTAAGTACTATGGTGGGCTGTCTCTGTGGCCATGCTGCATGCTAATGAGGAAGTCTAGGAGAGATGTTTATAGGTTCATATGTTCCTAGGTTGGTACTAGGCTATCAGCCTTAGGGCCTGTACAAGCCTAGCCATAACAATTTCCTGGCTATTTCTTTCTACAATATTAACTTCCCCTGGACCCCTGTCTAGCAGGGTGACTGACTTGATCCCTGGGGTAAATGTCCTATCTTCCATCCAGTCAACAAGGTTCCTTTTGAAGAGGGCCAAGGAGGTGCTCTGCTTGACATGTATGGGCAGTCTATTCCAGAGTATGGGGAGTCTCTGGGTCAGGAACCTATCCCTCCAGCATGTTTTGTTCATTGTGATAACAAGGTTTAGGTCCCTGGAGTGTGTAGCTCTGATGGATTGAGATTTCTTTAAGGGTAGCATGTCCAGCAGCTCTGGGTTTGACATGGCCTTGTATGTTAAGCAGAGATCGCCTCTGAGTAGATGATATGTGATGATTTTTTTTTAGTCGGTCAGCATAGGGCATCTGCTTTAGCCCTGTGATTCTTTTAGTGAGGTGTTTTTGCGGTGTTTCCAGTTGTTGCAGATGTCTTGTGAGTTACATACCAAATGGGGCATTGTACTCTATGATGGGTCTAATGAGGGATGAGTACAGTGGGACAATGACCTCCTTTTTTCTGGATGAAAAGCTCTTAGTGATGAGGTGTGCAACATAGAAGGATTTCCTGACTGTTGTGGCGATGTGGTTATCGAAGGTGAGACCACTGTCCACCTGAGTTCCTAAGTCTCTTATCACACTTTTGGTGTTTAGTGTACTGCCACCCCTGTGGTAATTCATGGGTACATGTTTTTTCCCACAGGGGATAACTATGCACTTCTTTGCGATTAGTCATGTTTTCTTCCTGGAACTGCCTTTGGTAAGGCATTTATACATTGAAGTGATTCAGAGATAATGCCAAAAGACTTTGTTCATTCATTAAAGAAGAGGTATATGATGTGCGGAGTTTGCATGTCCTCCCTGCAGTCTCATGGAAGCAGTCCAAAGACACGCAGTAGGTGAAATGGACACTGGAAATTGGCCATAGGTGTGAGTGTTTGTGTGTGAGTGAGTGGTAAGGATGAATTACTGTGGCAGGTCTAGCCACCCATTGGTGTAAACCTTGGCTGGAGATGATTGTCACTGTTGAAGTGACACCCCAACTCCATGTGTAAAGTGAGAAAAAGGGTGTTGAGGATGGATCTCTCTTTATAAATCTATCTATTTCTATATAATATATCTATATATATATCCATATATCCATATATATATCTATATATATATATATATATATATATATATGTATATATATATATATATATATATATATATATATATATATATATATATATATATATATATATATATATACACATATAACAGAGATAATCCAGAGGGCTAAAGTGAAGTCTGGTATCCTGCCTGCGATCCAAAGGGTGAAAGGACCAACAAGAAACACGGTATAAAAGGTTAGTCCAGATAAAAATCACATTACCTAGAAGATCTAGGAGACTCTCTCTCTCTGTCTCTCTCTCTCTCTCTCTCTCTCTCTCTGACTCCCTCCGTGTAGGAGGGATAAAGACCCTTGTTGAAGCTTCTATTAGTTTATTCAGTTAAGCAGGTAGATAGATGAATCTTCTTGTTTTAACAAGAACATTCATCCATCTTTCTGCTTAACTGAATAAACTGAATAACTGCATAAACTACTGGAATCTTCAACAAGATGGCTGCATTCCTCCAACAGGGAGGGTTTCAGAGAGAGAGAGAGAGAGAGAGAGAGAGAGAGAGAGAGAGAGACTCTCCTAGATCTGTTAGCTAACGTGATTTTATCTGGACTGATCCTTTCTATACACACACACACACACACACACACACACATATATATATATATATATATATATATATATATATATAAATATATATATATAGATATATATATATATATATATATATATATATATATATATATATATATATATATAGATATATATATATATATATAGAGAGAGATCTCTATCTATATATAGCTATATACAGGTAAATGAAGGAGATTATAGGTTCATAGATGTGTACTAGGTTAATGGCTGTGGAGCCTTTACAAGCCTAGCCCATAGGATTAATCTAGCATTATGCCACCCGACCTTAGTATGTCTGTGAATGTTATCTGGTGGAATGGATGAGTGTTTCTTTGACTCTGATCAGGTTGGGAGAGAGCTGTACTTTGAGTTTGTATGTGTGGGTCTAGGATGCTGTCATATTTTCACACAAAACTAGACTAACAAGCAACGTCTGCAGCATTGGGTCAGAGGGAACCACTAGCCACCAGGTCTTTAGCTGTGTGCCTAAATGGCACACAGGGTTATGGGAAACAATAGATATCAGTTCTTACTTTGCATAATATGCCTGAAAGGCACTTGCATACAACTTGGGTGTGTGGGTAGAGGGCAGTAGTCATCAGGAATAAATCTTTTACATCTTATACCTTAATGGCACTTAGGCAAATCAAGGATGAGGAAAAAAGCACTAGACACTGGAGACAACTCAGAGGACTCTGTATGGTATTTCTTAAAGGCATGTATTTAAAAAATACAAAATGTGGTGCAGGGAACTACTAGAAGCCAAGAACAAATAGTCTTGTCTTAAAGGCACTAAAACATTTCTAACATTGTACCCGCTCACCTCCCGCAGAAGAAATTAGTCCTCGGCATCACCACTAAACATCAGGGCAATCACGTTAAAATTAAATAACTGAGAAAAAAATAAACATCAGGTACAAGGGAATTTGAAATTTGCATAGGTAGACAAAAAGAAAAACAGCATTGACCCATTGTGCTAACTAATAAGTCTGTACAGTAAGCAGTTTTTTAATATATATTGAGGATCTGGGTCATTTTGCGATTCCTGCCAAAGTTCATAACTTATGAGAGTGAAGGGCAGCAAACTTTAAGGATACCTCTCATCCTCATAGTGCAAGACATTTGGTCAAAAGACATAGCTAATGATGAGACAAAATCATGGAACTTTAAGTATTCCTACAAATATAGAAAGCCGCTAGAATAAAAGGGTTTGCACTTTCATGGGTTTACTGAAAGATATAACACTCAAATGTATCATTAAGCACTGACTGTAATAATCTGTGAATTACCACAACAGGGAAGAAGGAGATGTCATGGACATTCAGACAACAAGGACAATTATGGGGTATGTGGTATGAGCATGTGTGTTTCTTATTGTGTGTTTTTATGTGGGAGAGTGATGCAGAGGATACCTATGCTAACACAGTGAGGCCACCATTGTTAATTACCACAGGAAAATGCTGATCTGCACTTGCTGTATTCAACAGTGATTCAGAGACATGCATACTAGCTGATATTTAATGTAGCTATGAGCCACAAATCACCACATCACAGAAACAGGGGGATTCAATAAAGCCTACATGAACTTATTTTTCATGTAGGCATAGTGGCATGGTGCTTGCACGGAAGTAAGCAGATGTGTGATCCAGTAAACGGAGTTGAAGGGTGCGCATGAGTCTGCAAACACAGAAGTGACTGTGGTATTCAAATCACCTCAGAAACAGGTAAAATGCATGCAAATCAGGGTGGTAGATAGACCCAGCTAGCAGACAGGCAGTCCTGCAGACCTTGTGTTAGTGTCCATAATGTACACAGAAACATTCTGTGTACAGGATGTAAAAATGATACCAGGTGCTGTAAAAGTGTACTTAGAGTGTCAGAATTAGCATAGTGGACATAGTGAACACAGTGGCCTAGTGGGCTAATGTACTATGCTGTAGTTGACAGAGTGTTGGGTTCAATACTTGGCAGGTGTGCTTATTAGGGTAGGAGGTTGGCATAATGGTTAAGATGTTTACCTTACAGACACAAGGTTCAGAGTTTGAATCTCACATGGAGTAATTGGCTAGGCTTAAAATGGCTCACAAGGGCAGTTAGCCTAGTATGACCTATGCGTCCATAACCGTATGCAAATTAATGTTATTTTTTAATACCCTGGGTATGTTTGCACAGCACTCCGCAGTGCACAAACATGCCTTTATGGAAAAAAAAAGGGTCATAAAAAGAGTGCAAAAACCAAAATGTGTGAATATGTAACAGCAATGCATTATAGGACCCTTTGTGGAGTATTTACAATGTTACACAGCTGTGGTTGCTAATGAGGCAGGGCCTGGAACCATGTAGTTTACAGGTTCTGTGCATGAATCTCTGTGTAAATGAGCTGGGGTTACTGAATAGCATGAATCTTCTTTTGGAACCTACGACTCGTCTGGGCACCTTGTTTACTTACATGTCTGCAGATCCCATCCATGTAGACACAGAACCATGTTGCTGTCCACAAAATAAATAACTGACATCAAAGAGGGAGGTGTCCAAGTGCTTGTAAGCTCATTGGAGCTCAGCAGCGCCTGTTTGTGTGGTGGGCTGCTGAGCTGCACAGGGGGTACACTGCTAAGATGCGTTTACTGCTGAGCCATATGCTTCATTGTGTTTGCACACCATGTCACTGTGCTGAGCGTGACCTTCCAAGGGGGTGAGTCTATGGACTGCTAAGCTCTGTTAATCTTTGTGGCTCGGGTTTGCATGACACGCTGCAGTGCTCAGCAAGGAAGGCTGTCAAAAAAGAAAAATTTGCTAAGAAAGCCAATGATATATTAATTACTGATGAACCCTGTTTCACTTAAGCTAGGGCCATTATAACCCCTTAATGATGTACCTGGCAAGTGGAATGCATCATAGATAGCCAATCACAGAGGCTACACCTACAGCAGAGCACTATAAAGTAAGCATGCACCCTACAATCTGATTTTTCCCCCATACTCTGCACCACTGGAGTACGGACTTGGGAATTTTAACTGAGAGAATGCTAGGGGCTGCTGCAGCTCTGTTATGTATGTATGCGCTAGATGCTGAGGTCAATGCAGCTCCTGCTGATGCTGACCATAGGCCTAGACTGAGAAGGCAAAGAGTGTTCAGGCCCAGGGTAACCTACCAGGAGTTACATGAGCTGGAGTTTGTAGAGTGCTATAGGGTGGATAGGGACATACTACAAGAACTCACTGAGCTCTGTCGATCTCAACTCAGACACAGAGCCAAGAGAAGGGAACCCATCCAAGTGGAAGCAAAGGTATGTGCATTCATTAGGATACTAACTACAGGTACTTTCCAAAGACCAAATGGGGACATTATGGGAGTCTCAGAGGCATCTGCTTCAAGGGTATTCCACCAGTTCCTGGATGCCATGCTACCACATGCCAGTGAGCACATTTAATTTCCCACACCCCTGAGGAGAGGACCAGCAGTATGGGACTCTTCTACCATGTAGCACACTATCCTGAGGTACTGGATGCCAAATATTGCACTCATATACACATCAATGACCACCTGGTGAGGAGAGTAGAATCTATGTCAACTGTAAGAGGTACCACTCCATCAACTGCCAGGTCATGTGCAATGCCCAGGGCATTATCCTGAATATGTGTGGTGGCAGCCCTGGCAATTATCACTACTCCTATATCTGGCATGCATCACAGCTGTACCAGATGTTTGATACGGGGGACATCCCACACAGATATTTAGTGAGGGATGCTGGCTACACACTGGAACCGTGCATGATGACACCCATCAAAAACGCACACACACCCATCGAAGAATGCCATAATGAAGCACACGCACAAACTAGGAACATCATAGAGCATGTATTTGGGCTATTGAAGTCACAGTTCTGGTGCCTCAATATATCTGGTGGAGCAATGCAGTACTCTCCAGCTACATGTGCACAGATGCTCACAGTATGTGCATGCTACACAATATCATCCCGCAGAAACAGCTGTAGCAGGATCAGCAAAGGGAAGGGATACACAGCCCCCCCATTAGTGCCTAGGTCACCACAACTGCACCCACAGGGGGACTCAGAGGAGGAACCCCTCTGAGGCTGTCCCTGTAGGCAGACATAGTCATGCCCAATATGCCCTGCCCTTGGCCAAGAGACAACACATAGCACATGCACTGACAACCTAGGGCCCTAGGGACTGACACCTTACTCTAAATTGCATACATATTAGTAAAAATTATGCCAGCCAGTCCATGCAACCTGTACCTCACCATGTATTGGCTGTGGACTGTGTACATCAGATAGAGGTAGCCCCGAACTACAGGTCTGTCAACTGCTGCATTTGCAAGGTAATTCACTCTCTTGTATACCACCTATAAGGGGTACTACAATATGGTAGCATATGTATGGACCTGCAGCATGTATGCAAGGGAATGTAGTGGGCTATATATAGTGTGCTACTGGGCTACTTGCAGAGATCTATAGTGGGCTACTTGATCTAACAGTCACTTGTGACAACAGGTACTCTGTTCACTAGTATGTGCCCCATAATATCCACTAGGCCACATTGCTGGAAACTCCACAACATTATTCAAGGGAAATGCCAAACAGTGGGGTCACAGGACAGTTGCCCAGCTGTCTGTGCCACCAGAGCATGGGCTGGTTGTCTCCTACCCCAAACACAACTGCTGCAACAGTAAGTCTACAATGATATACCAGTGGACCAGACAATTCCTGTATGTTATTGATAGTGTGAGAAATTAAACCTCTCTGTCTGTTGGCTGGTGTGGCTCACTGGGTCAAGGACAGTAACATGGGTGATGGTGTTGACGGTTTGAATCTGGCAGCATCCAACATCTTTTGCATGTGCGCTACTCATACGGTGGTATTCCCACAGACTGTCATAACCTCTCAATCTATTACTGCAGCAAAGCTGGACAAAGCCAGAGTGAATGGAGGGACCAAGGGCCATCCCTACAGACAGACATTATACATATTCTGAGTAACCTAGCAGCTGGCTAGTATAACAGCAGGCTGCAACAGGTCAGATTATCTGCAGAATGTAAAGGCCAACACTGAAATGTGTCAGCAGTTACAGCAATTCAGTGACTGCTGTTTACTGTAAAGTACCAGAAAACCACAAAAGTATGAGGAACAGAGCAG
The DNA here is from genome assembly GCF_019279795.1 of Protopterus annectens. Classification (NCBI taxonomy): domain Eukaryota; kingdom Metazoa; phylum Chordata; order Ceratodontiformes; family Protopteridae; genus Protopterus; species Protopterus annectens. The sequence goes on from NC_056726.1 coordinate 1,363,745,015, forward strand.
AAATATGGAGCAAAATGCTGGACATTCTTCAAAAACATGTACAGGGAGAGGTATTCAGACTGTCACCCTGTGTTTGGTGTTACATCATGTACCCCAGTCGCATCATGCCTCTATGCCTCATTGAGCAGGAAATCTGGCCAAATCCATGAATAAAAGTTCGACCAAGGACCGCAACTAGGGACAGGTTTTAAAGATTTGCTCTTGCAAATGTAGAATGTCAATAGAACATTAGGTCTTGCATTAGCATGAATCTCCTGACATGTATGGAGTCTGGAAACTCAAATGTCTGTCATTATTTATTGACTTCAATCTTCACTGATTTGCCACTAATTTGCCAGAAAACCAAAATGTTATAAAAAATAGACCAAAAATATGATGTACAGTTGCAAGATATGAGTCACATATTAATGTCAGCAAACTGCCAGGGAATGCCTTGGACAATATCAGGGAAGTGCAGTACTGTGGTAACAGGTGCAGCAGCCAATAGCCTGCAGCACACATACTCCCAGACTGGAGTACATGTAACACTGGCCTGGAGTCACCTTGTAATTACTAACAGTCACACTGGGCCTGCTCCTACACTTAGCTAACTTGAGCCCAAGTCTGTTGCCTCTCCCGCCCAAAGACCTGCTATATGGAAATATGTTTGTACACACATACAGCTACATATATATATATGTTTCTCCCTATTCCCCTCATGCTTGATTAGTGTATCTATCAGTATGTGGCACATATATATATATATATATATATATATATATATATATATATATATATATATATATATATATATATATATACCTATACCTATATATATATATATATATATATATATATATATATATATATGATAACAAGATGTATATATAGCTATATAAAGTACAATGATACATAAACTCTCCATATATATCTACATAACACATTTACATAATGTACACACACAACAACATTTAAGGAGCCATCCCTGTTATACACATTTATATAGATATGGGTGAGGATATATAAATATCCTGACATACCCCTGAATGCTGGGGTTATCTGCACTTACACATCACAACAGTTGTCCAATGGAACCAGACCAAGGCTGAAACAGTACATAATCCACTCAGTTACAGACCCCTGTGCCTGCGGACTGTCACCCTGTAGACAGACAAAGGTACGCAGGTGGTGTAATGTACAATGGTTGCCACGCATGTCTTGGACAGGCCATATTGTCCCTGGCCACATGTCCGCCTATCAAACTGCAAAGTGCTACATATGGCCAGATTGGTAAGTGTATACATATAGCAGGGACATTACCAGGTATCCCACCCCTACGGCACTAGATATAATAACAGTGCCAAGCAGTATCACTCTGCAGGCCACACATGCTGTCTAACACAGGGCCACTTTGCCTACTCCACAAGAACTGTGCCTGCATCAACATATACAACAGGCATAACCTGTTGCACCTGCGATAAGTGCTGTGAGCTATAGTGTGTAATACTAGATAGGTAGGAGTTCTAATCTCACATCATCCAGGTGTGTGTGTGTGTGTGTGTGTGTGTGTGTGTGTGTGTGTGTGTGTGTGTGTGTGTGTGTGTGTGTATCTATATAGCCCCTCACAGCACTATGGAAATGCCCACATAGGTTATCTATGTGCAATGGTATGAATTTTATTGCCCTGTGACTGGTTGTTGGCCTCTAACTTCTATCCTCTGCAAAACCTGCTGATATCAATCACCTTAAGAGCACTGGCTGACAATCTAATAACAGGTAAGCCTACTGATATCAATCACTTTAACAGCACTGGCTGACAATCTAATAGCAGGTAAATGCTGTGGTGCATGCATGCATGCTATAGTGTGTATTACTTGATAGTTAGGGGCTCTAATCTAACATTATCTAAGTGTGTGTGTGTGTGTGTGTGTGTGTGTGTGTGTGTGTGTGTGTGTGTGTGTCAATACATCTCCTCACAGCACTTTGGACATGCCCACATGGGCTATCTATGTGTAATGGTATGAATTTTATGGCCATGTGACTGGTTTCTGCCTCTAAATACCATCATCTACAAGGCCTGCTGATGTCATCCACTTTAAGAGCACTGGCTGACAATGTAACATCAGATAAACTCTGTAACGCATGTGATAAGTACTGCGAGCTGTAGTGTGTGTCACTAGATAGGTAGGGGTTCTAATCTCACATCACGCAACTCTGTGTGTATCAATATATCCCTATATAGCACTATGGACATGCCCACATAGGCTATCTCTGTGCAGTTGCCCTGTGATTGGCTGCTGGCCTCTAAGTTCCATCCTCTACAAGGCCTGCTGATGTCATCCACCTTAAGAGCACTGGCTGACAATCAAATACCAAATGAACTCTGTGGCACATGCGATAAGTACTGCAACATGTAGTGTGTAACAGTAGATAGGTAGGGGTTCTAATCCTACATCATCCAACTTGTGTATGTATCCCCTTACAGCACTACAGACATACCCATGTGGCTTATCTATGTGTAATGGTTATGCATTTTAAGGCCCTATGACTAGCTGCTGGGCCTCAACATTGGCCTCCTTTACAAGGCCTGCTGATGTCAACCACCTTAGGAGAACTGGCTGACAACCTAATAACAGATAAACTATGTGGTGCATGTGATATGTACTGCATGCTATAGTGTGTGTATTACAAGATAGGTAAGCATTCTAATCTCACATTATTTAACTCTCTGTGTGTGTGTGTGTATGTGTGTGTGTGTGTGTGTGTGTGTGTGTGTGTGTGTGTGTGTGTGTGTATCAGTTCATCCCCTTACACCACTTTGGACATGGCCACATGGGCTATCTCTGTGCAGTGGTATGCATTTCATGGCCCTGTGACTGGCTGATGGCCTCTAAATTCCATTCTCTACAAGGCCTGCTGATGTCATCCACCTTAAGAGCACTGGCTGGCAATCTAAAATCAGATAAACTCTGTGGTGCATGCAATAAGTAATGCAAGCTATAGTGTGTGTGTTACTAGATAGGTATGGGTTCTAGCTCACCTCATGGAACTCTGTGTTTATCAATATATGCCCTTATAGCACTATGGACATGCCCACATGGGCTATCTCTATGCAGTGGCCCTGTGACTGGCTGCTGGCCTCTAAATTCCATCCTCTAAATGGTCTGCTGATGTCATCTACATTACGAGCACTGGCTGACAATCTAATACCAGATAAATTCTGTGGCACATGTGATAAGTATTGCAACTTGTAGAGTATAACAGTAGATAGGTAGTGGTTCTAATCTTACAGTATCCAACTTGTGTATGTAGATATATCCCCTTGCAGGACTACAGACATGCCCATCTGGTTTATCTCTGTGCAATGGTTATTCATTTTATGGCCCTGTGACTAGCTGCTGGTCTCAACATTAGCCTCCTTTACAAGGCCTGCTTATGTCATCCAACTTAAGAGTGCTGACTGACACTTGGATATCAAATAAACTCCATGGCACAAGCAATACGTACTGCAAGCTATAGCATGTATTACTAGATAGGTAGGGATTCAAATCTCACAGCATCCAACTTGTGTGTGTGTGTGTGTGTGTGTGTGTGTGTGTGTGTGTGTGTGTGTGTGTGTGTGTGTGTGTGTGTGTGAATATATCTCCTTGTAGCACGTCCCCTAGAGACATGCTTATCTCTGTGCAATGGTTATGCATGTATAGCTGCTAGCCCTAAATTGCCCTCATCTACATAAGCATAATTGATGTCTGCCACCATCTAGATTTGTACATGCAGAATACCCAGGTGACAAGTATCAAGGGTAGCAGACCTTGGCACATGGTATGAAAGCATGATGACACTGACTGCCCCTATTATCCCTGACATACTGTTCTATATATATACACCTAGAAAGCCATGCACATATACTGGCATACCTTGCGGATGTCATATTTCTGCTGTGCTGCCTTGGCATCCTGTGCCACTGTAGTGCTGCCATGTGTCCATAGTTTAACCGCTCAGACTCCTGGGACAATAACATACACAGGTCCATAACACACCTGTCATTCTGTAACACTACCACCAGTGTACCATCAGGCAACAAAGATACACAATGTTTGATGTGTAGTCATAACACATGCCAGCATACAGTTCCTGTTGTGGCCCACAAAAACTGCCATGGTATAATACTACCGCACTACACAAGCACACATAAAGTAATATAGTCACCCTGTGCAGCAGACACATATTTGCAGGTCCCTGCATCTATTTTATGGATGGCAGAGATGTGGCACAGGTATCATCACATGCACAGGGTGTGGTGTGGGAATGTCAAAGGTCTACACTGTGCCAAACAGTTGACAGCATGTGTGTGAGTCAGAAGGGGTGCTGCTTTGATGGGCCATGGAGAGGTTTTGTGTGTGCCTGTTGGCGACCTGCATGTAACAGTGGTGCTAGAGTGTGTGTGTACACACAGTCAAGCCCAGTACTAGCCCTACACATGTGTATGGTGGACAGCTGTGGACCATAAGTGGTAGAGTGGACAGTTCACTGTCTTCAGCCATGAACATGGGAACTGGCTCCACCAGGAGTAGCACTGGCACCACCATGTCAAAGGTCAGATGCGGTGCTAGTACCTGATGGTGACTGCTGTCTGCTGGGCCTGTGTCCCCCACAGGACCACCCAAGGCCAACTTCCATCAGTAGTGCTGGAGGTACTGCCACTACAGGAGCATGAGTGTGCATGGCCACGTGGACTCTCTGCAGATGGTGTTACTGGTCTACATCCACATGTCTGACACTCAACTCCAACCAGATGTTCCAGCACAGACGATGTGTGATCAAAGACAGACACTGTCTCACCCCGTCTGTCTATTACATCAGTGAACTGATCCAGGGTGTGGCCAATGTAATGGAGGCAGTCACAGATGTCATACTGTGCTGCATCCATAACCCTAAGCATCCATCTGCTGTTGCATTTAGAATGTGTCGGCACCTCCATGATGGCCTGAAACATGCAGCAAGTGACCCATGCTGTAACACTTTTGACAGGTGGTGGATAGGCAGCAGTCCTCCTTCGAGCACACCTGCCAATCTGCCTGTGTGGGACCTCGCCAGCTCTCTAACAATGGCCAGTGTCTACACTCACTGATGCCATAGTTGTCACACTGTTCTGTGCAAAGTCACCACCCTCTGATTGTCCTAAATCTGTAGCCTCTGAGGACTGGGTATGTGTGGGCATACTGTCTCTTTGTGAGGACAATGGGGCAGAAGAGGAATGTCAACCTCTGGGACAAATACATCCCCCAACAACCCCGCCTGTGCTTCACTATAGCCAACATCATCATCAGAGTCTGATGAGACACTGACATCAGGTTGTGAGGGGGACAGATGACACTCCCCCATTCACATGTGAGAAGCAAGACAAAAGCAATACATTACTGCCTGCACTATTATGCATGGTAATCCACACATATTCATAAAGATGAGGATCTACAACTGCATTACACATGCCACATCTTCTCATCTCTGCTCCCATGCACAACAGACAACCTCACAACAGTATACATAGACAAGTCAGGCCCTTTATAGCATGCACTTCAGCTACATACCATTAATGCTGCTAGTACAACACACCCAAGAGGTATGCAATATGACAGTGTATTTGATAGAACTACACATAACACCCAATAAACCTGTCTTGACAATGATATGCCAGTTGTAGTATCACTGCCTCGGGTATGTAACCTCTCCCTACTGTGTTTGAACAGGCATCTTGGAGTAATTGCCTCATGTATAGTAGGTTGTGCTCATAACTATAAGTGCAAACAAGTTAAAGTTTGTACAAATACACACCTGTGATTACCCAGTCTATGCACTGTAGTTAACTGTTCCAGAATGGAATATACAAATAGTCTACCCTGGCTAAGCACAACAGTTGCACATAAGGTGAAATGACAGCCCTTAACTTTTGTTAGGGTATATATGATCTGTAAAACAGCAGTATCATACTTACCAGATACAGGACTATGGGCTTCAGGCCCACCTGATGGACCTATGAAAAGCTGAGGGAGAAGTATTGTCAGCATCACCAAATGCTGTAGCGCTACAAGGTAATATGTGCATATATCCACATGCACAGTAGCTACTGTGACAATAGCTATAATGCTGACATTCTGAGTGTGTGTGTGCACAACTGTGCATAAGCACCCCCCCAATCCAGATAGACCTGACACCTGTGTACTGTTATATACAGTCTGCCACAATGACTGATACAGTATTACACTGGTGAACACAGTAAGCTTACCTGGGCACTCCTCTTCTGCGGATGCTGTGGCAACCACCTCCAGAATGTTTGGTGTGATGGATGCTTAGAAGCTGTTGGTTGATCCTAGGTTCACCAGGAATTCCTTTGTGGCCAAGAGTGGTTGTTCCATAACAGGCCCTCCATCAATGGCAGCACAATTCCTGGCAACAGCAGCTGACCTTTGATATGCAGTATTCACCACATCTGTGGCCCGGTGTCAGATCTGGAGTAAACCAAGTCCTATGCACGAAGGGATGCACGGTCCAAACCAAGTAGAAAGCACCAAATAGACCAGCAAGGCAGCACAGAGTTCAATAGATTTATTGAATACTGATATGAATAACAAACTAGTTTCGGCAAACAGCCTTCTTCAGTGTAAAACAGTATAGTCAAGTTCCTTTGAGTCATCATTTAAATACATATCAAGAGCCAATCAAGAAATTAAGCTCATGAATATTCATAAATTTAAAACATATTTATGAAACATGTTTTAAGGCACTTAAAGTATGTCATACAAATATACAGTGGAAAATATATATACACTAGTGATGTCCGTCCATAACAGGAAGGATAACCACCAAATAAATACATGAAATTAGGCAAGTTATTGATATTTTCCAACATGTCCATCTGGCCATGTATTCATACTTATAATCTTATTTTTGTCATTCCATAATTGATTAGCCACTGGCCCGTGCTATTGAGCAATTCTTTATTAAAGGCACCATAGGTATTATATATCAAGTACTTATATAAAAGGGCTCAAACATGCTATATCATGAGGGAGCATTTGTTCGAGAGGTTGAGTTATATATATACGTATATGTATATATAGATTTATAGTGGGCAAAACAAGTAATAAACATTGGACACAATGTAAAAATTGGATCGACAATGATGAAAGGTAACAACCTGAACATAAAGGCTTAGACATTTCTTCAAAATAGGCATTAAAGATATTGTGTATCCAGTACATATATGGAGAGGGCTCAGACATTCTGTGTCAAAAAGGGGGTATATTTGAAGAGTTGAATTATATATACACAAATGTGTATATATGTATATACAGTGGGAAAACAAGTATTACACGAAATAAGACAATTTGACCAACAGTGGTATGGATAAGACCCTCAACATGAGGCTTAACTTCCAGAACAAGAAAAGTGACAGTAGATGCAACTAGTTTCAAGTGATGTTAAACTAACATATATAAATGCTTAGTCACCTGGCTGGCAAATTAGGTATCTTTTACTCCTATTCCGGCAGGAATAGAAATTAACCATTGACTACACTTGGCCACCGCCCATATCATACATAATATTGCGGAATAGCCCATATGGCTCAATATCTAAACACCCTGTTCAATACCGAACCAGGGTATTTTGACGTTCATAATCCATATACTTAAGGACATATAAGGAGGAAACAAATAAAATTCACAACTTAGTGTCCTATTGTTCAATGTACTAATACAAACTAACCATATTTCCCTATAAATGATCATTCAGTCCCGGATGAAATAAACCCCCCAATGTAATAATCCAATATTTCTCTTTTTGATCCAGTAGCCCGTGCCAACCCTGTTTATTGGTTCTGTCTCCAGAAATACGATCAATGACCATAAAGGTGAACCTAGCTTGAGGATGTTTTAGTGTATGTTGATATAAGGCGCTGGTCTCCTTATGGTTTTTTATGTCACTGCGATGTTCGTTCATTCTAAATCTCATAGCTCTGGAGGTTTGTCCAACATAAAATCCCCCACAATAACATGAAGCCAGGTACACCACCCAATCGCTACTACAGTTACCAAAGATCTTGATGTCAAAAACTCTACTGGTATTACGACTGGTGAACGCCTTGGATTTGAGCATATGTTGACAGGAACCACAATGGCCACAAGGGAATGACCCAATGAGTTCATCACCATGAAGGGTCAGTTGTTTATGGATAGTCCCCCCACTTGCCATATGTTTAAAATGTGAAAAGTAGGAGCCTAGGGTTTTACCACGTTTGTATGAAAAAAGACAACGGGGTCCCAAAATACTTCGCAGCTTGTCATTGGCCAATAAAATATTCCAATGTTTATTGATAATGTTTCTAATCATATTAATGTTTCTGCCATAAGTGGTGATAAATCTGATACATGTATTACGAGAGGATTGATTTTTATTCTTATTCTGATATTGTAATAAGTCATCCCTCTCAAGACGGTTAGCTCTACTCTGAGCCGACACAATATCAAATCTATCATATCCCCTATTGGTAAACCTCTGACTGAGATCCCTACTGGCCAATTGATATTCCTCCATGTTGGAACTGAGACGTTTGATACGTATAAATTGGGATATGGGAATACTCCTGATAGTGTGACGGGGATGTAAACTTGATGCATGTAACAAGGTGTTATATTGCGGGTACTTGCGGAAAACCCTCGTAGACAAAGTATTGTCTGGGTTCCTGTATACAGTGACATCCAAAAAATTTATGGAATTTTTATCATATGTCACGGAAAATTCAAGTCCCCAGACATTGTCATTAAGATACTCAACAAATTCCATAAGTAACCCACATCAGCCCGCCACACCAACCAGCAGTCGTCCAGGTAACGTCTCCAAATGTCCATTTCCACCTGAAAGATGTTGTGTGATGTATCATAGATCATAAACTCCTCAACACAGGCCATGAAAAGGTCAGCATATATTGGGGCAAAAGATGCCCCCATAGCTGTTCCTTGAAGCTGCCAATAACACTGGCCCTGGAAGTACAGAACATTCTTATTTAACACATGTTCGGACATACATATCAAAAGAGTGTTAAACCCCGGTGAATATAGGTTGACCCTTTCCAACCAATATTGTAAAGATTGGAGACCCGCCCAGTGGGGTATACTTGTATATAATGATTTTACATCCAAAGTACATAAATACCATTCGGGTTCCAATTGGGTTTCCCTAATTAGCTGTAGAAACTGTGTGGTGTCCTGCAATCTGGATCTAATATGTCCCAACAAAGGTTTAAGGTATTTAGTAAGAAAAGCCGATAGGGGTTCAGTCAAAGAGCCTATTCCTGATACTATTGGTCTACCCGGTGGTTTTTCCAAGGACTTGTGGATTTTGGGTAAAAGATACAATATCTGTTTAGACGGTTCAGACACCATAAGTGAATCCAAACATTTCTTATTTATGATACCTTCCTCAAAGGCCAACCGCAAGAAGGAGTCAATCTCATCCTTAAATACTGGTGTGGGGTCTATGGACATGTACATGTAGCACTTGGCATCTGACAATTGGGTTAACCCTTCATGAACGTAATCCGCAGTATTCCAAACCACAACTGCACCTCCCTTATCAGCAGGGACAATAACTATATCTTTATTGTCACACAAGGTGTTCAAAGCTATCCTGTCATCACCAGTTAGATTGCTGGCCAACATGATATGTCCCATATTTTCAAAATGAATATCCCTCAAAATGGAGTCCATAAAAATAGAGACATGTTTGCTCATAGGAGGTTGGAAAGAGGACTTGCCAAAACGGAAGTCCTCAGATGGTTCTGACTTATTATCCTCAAAGAACAACCTAAGATTTAATGTCCTGCAAAAGTCCTGTAAATCCTGTACTATGTGATATTCCTGACTGAAAAAAGAGGGAATATAATTCAAACCCTTATTCAAAAGTACAACCTGTTCATCTGTTAATATGGTCTTAGATAAATTCAACACATTCTGAGTCGGCCCTGATAGGTCTCCTATTTCAGGAAGTTGTCCAAAAGGCCTTGGAGGGAGACCGGAGTGACCGGTCTTTCTGTGCTTTCTGCCCCCCCGGTGTCCCTTACCCCTTCTAAAGGGGAAATTTTGTTAGTTTTCTTCCTATTGGGTGAAACCCTCTCCCCTGATCCCTCAAAATCCGTAAGGGAGGATTCATCACCAGAAGTGCTATATGAACTATCCCCCTTATTTTTAAGAATTGACCGAGGTCTCTTTTTGGTGCGACTGGGCCCTGTTTTAACCTGATTAGTATCCGCAAATCTAACCGATCTGCTGAAATCAAAGGGTTTACCCCGTTGATAATCAGAAAAATCACGATGAAACTTCTTGATTTTGCGTTCCTTTAAAGTTTTTTCATGCTCCATCAGTTCTAAGGACAGTTTTTTGATGTTGTCCTGATATTTCATAGAAGATTCAAACTTTTGAGCCTCTGAACATATATTTTTAATTTCAAGTATATTAGAATCTACTGTCCTTTCATAATATTGTAACAGTATGTTCACAAATGTCATGGATCCAGTCTGAAGAGCCTCCTGCCAATCTTGGTTTAATTTATCATCTGGCTTCCCCACTAGAGGTTGTGTTCGTATTCGTAATCCTCTGGGAGCCATGTTTTGAGCCGAATATGCTTTGAATAACTTAAGATGCCAAATGTTTGATCTAAGAGTCTTAAATGCTTTGGTGATTGAATGGAAAAACATATCACAATCTACCATAGAAGTCTGACCCGAATTAACTGGATCATTGCTTGGCAATTGACCAATACCAAATACCGCTATATCTTGCTGATCAGCACATAATCCAGACAGAATAGTATTTAGATCCATGTCCATGTTGTGAACAATGTTAAGGTCTACTACTAATGAGAACTGGTGGAGCACCAAAATAGCAAAGGAGTATGGTTTTTAAACCAAATATGTAATATAATGGTTGAAAGACCCAGTAACATCAAAATGGGAAGAAAATCAAACACCAATCCCTAATGGGAAGTCACAGGGGTGGCAGAAAGCACAAAAAGAGAAAAAGAGAAAAACCAGGACCAAAAAATCCCTATGGCAGGTCAAGCACCAAGAATAACATAAAAGTATATTGCAATATTCGTGTAACACTTTTGACTTATATATTAAATGAAACAATCCAACCTGAAATTGGTTCAATTTAAGTATTCAATGGTAGAATCAAGGATCCAATAGATCATCAGAATCAGCCCCAATGAGCCAGACTGTCAACTATAAGTAACCACTGTGACAAGGCATTAAATTCAAATACTAGGGCACACTACTGCAAGTATTCCATAACTGGAAAAAGGTCAAAACACTATATTTGCTGAGATCCCATACTTTCAAAACCCAAGAAAGGTTTTGTGCAGGTATATGGGTCAAATGATCAAAAATACAACAAAGAAATATGAACCTTATAAAAAATTTTTTTGTTCAAATGGTCTGATTATGTAGTTTTTTCTTTGATAATATACTGCCAGTATCACAACTGGATCACCTCTTTGGTCACTATACAATCTATTATGGTTTATAATAATATCTGTACCAAGTGTACAGCCAATTGACACACACAATAATACTGAATAAGTAAAAGTACAAATTTTAATTATGGTCAGGGGACCGAGCAGTGGTTCATTTCAGAAAAGACACAAGGACTGATGATTGGCAATAACTAACAATTATAAGTGCTGTATGGATTATTACAATAGTAGGAGTAGTGTTTCCATTTATATCTTAAATTCCCTTCAAAAATATTATGGTTCCAAACAATCAGAAACTAACCTACTATAATATATCACAACCATTCTAATCCTGCTGATAACCAAATATTCAAGGGGCCGCAATTATGTCTCAATTCCATTAATATCCAGCCTATTTTCAAAGATTGTACTCACTAAAATAGTATCATATATTAAATGTGTAACAAATATTAAGGTCTAAAGCACAATTATGCTTGAATGTGTAATAAGGATGTCACAAGTATGGTCACAACCATTTATATATATTGTGTTCACTTGACTCATACCAATAGTTCCCCAATATATTATAAGGAAATATTAGTACTGGTTCGTCAGTTGTCAATATAAAATGTGTAAGAGTTCCATTCACAAACTGTTTAATAGTGACAGCAAAGAATGAGATAAAGCTTATATATTGGCTACAATAAAGCAAACACATATGTATATATCATGTACCATAGACTATTGTGCATAATCATGTAGCATATACTACATAGCCATGATACCAGTAAGTATACTATTTATAAGCCAAAAGGATGTATAAACATATGCAGTCCCAAGCCGATATAGTGTCAGATCTGCTCATAGGTCCTGTCCTGTTAGCCAATCTGATTAACAGCCTGCACAAGGTCTGCCCACAGTGATGCTTGATGTTTGCAATTGTGCCGAGCCCTGCTAAGATGTGATGATGGTTCCTGAGGCCATCCAGTATTATGTGATTCTCTGCAGTTGTGAATGGTGGCTGTCTCCTGTGATACATAGTTCCTGGAACATAACAAGAGGGAAACACATTACAGGACCAGATACATTGACATCCACTATGTACAGATCCTGCACACCCATAATGGCCTGCACTATCCACTGCACCTTCACACATCATACCCCACAGTCTGGAAATACACTACATGTGCGGATATCACCAAGATAGTAGCAATACTGGGTTATGTCCCTGTGTGCAGAGACAGAATCTGCTGTATCTCCCTACACCCATCACTGCAGTCTACTGTGGTGTGTTCCCTATGGGCAAATTACCACTAATATGTCATATAGCCACTGTCAGGCAAATAGCAGAGTGCTATTACAACTATATGGGGGCAGTCCAGCAACACCAGTGTACCACAATCACAGAAAGCAATGCAAACCTGCTGTAGTATGTGTCCCCTGTAGGCATCATACCTTTCAACTATACAGATGTTTGCAGAATGTCAAGATGTTTGCCTCATACATGTGGTCCTTTTGACTGACAAATGGTTGGTCAATCATTGATGGTTGATGTCAGAATATACAGTCAGATTCTAACTTTCACATGTCATACCCCTCAGAAAACAGTCATGCTCCAGTAATATGTGTTTGTCTACTCATGTTCTTACATTATATGGGCAATATATATACTCTGTCACTGAGTCTGGCCATTTGTCCCACCATTAATTATGGCTTTGTCTTGATTTCTTCCTGTAGGAGGTTGACAGGTATGATAGGCATAGTTCTTAACCAAATTGGGATACATGGCAATAACAGAGCGATATAGCCAGAGTACAACATGGACATTCAGGGACACGTTTACCATGTTAGAAATATTTATGTGACACATTCACAGAATGAGAGGAGGTGACATACAGTACATCATTTGATGTTACAGGACTGTACACCCTTAGTTATTGTCACTATGTACAGCATGTAATCCACTAGCTTTCCTACAACAGCTGACCATTGTGGGAGGGATTTATAGGGCCAGAGCTGAGATGTGCTGGAAAGCAGGGACATGTGTGAGTCATGCCTGTAGGTATAGGATAGCAGAGTATCAATAACATCTCAATACCATAGATCTACAAGAAGCCTACTGCTGTACTCACTTTTCCCCATACTTCCATCCTCCCATCTGCATCCCATTATATGGAGACATCTATTACATACCTGGTGGAGTGCAGTATTCTTTTTTTGAATCTTTTCTCTGGAAAAGCTTGTAACATACACCATCTGTGTGCTTGAAATTTCATACAGACCTGTTCCCCAGCACCAGATGCTTGCCTTTTGAAAGTAATGCTCATTAGTAGGTAATTACCTCTGCACTAGTCAGTGGCTTAAAATTGCTAATTGCAGCCAAAACAGCTGAATTGCAGTATCAGTAGCCAATGACATGCCACCACAGTGCAATATATAAGGCCTTCATGTAGGCCTTGGCCCCTTTCTTACTGTTTGAGATCGACATTACTGAGGTGTGGAGACTACAGCATCATCGAGGGTAGGTACAACTATTGCCCACTGTAGAGATTTGTGAAGTAAGTGCAGAGTTTTGCCTCATATGTCTGGTCAATGTCCCATAACATTGTGGTCATCTGGCAGTTCACTGGCAAACATTGTGGGTTGATGTCAGTAAGGGAAGAGAGACAGATGGGAGTGTCACACTTCATATCTATCAGAATATGCAGGGTAATGCAGTAGCTGTTGTTCTATCAACCTACTATCTTTGTAGGGGCAAAATGTTGAGCATGTCCCTATCTCTGGGCATTTGCACCTCCCCCAGTAAATATGGATGTGTCCAGATCCCTTGCTCTAGGGGGTTGGGAAGTATGGAAGGTCTGTAGCAGCTACCTTTACATACAGCTGTGTATGCTACAGGCTGCAGCTGCTGTTGCAGCCTACAACACATAGTGGGGTTGTGAACACTTTGTTAGGCAGCACACTGCACATGTAACTGTGACATCTGTGACATGGCTATCATTACGGCAAAGCCAGGGTAAGGATATTCTATACAGTCTAATTGGTGGATGTGCATAAGGTACATGTTATGCAACAGTGTGAATAACAGAGTGGTAGGCAATATATAGTTAGGTGATATAAATGTGTGCATTGTGTCTCTGCCTGCAGGTTTTTATCTTGCAAAACTGGGTAGCAGTTAATTAAGTAGCAGTACACTGCGGGGATTAAGACTACAAGACACAGTCATTACTTGCTGTCTGCACAATAATGTAATTGAAGTGTGTCAGAACACTAGAATCAAACCCAGGACTGTGTGTGGCAAATGTACTGTATACAACACATTTAACAGACTGAGTTACTGAGGCAATACAAAAGCATGTGTATTTGCAAGATATATGTGCACATATACAGGCTGTGAGAGACATTTCTACATCCATGAGCATGTGTGTGGCTTTATATAGTTCTATTTCTGCACCAGGGTCCCAGTTGTACATGTACTTTGCCATTGCTGCCTTAGCAGGTGTCTTTCCACAAGTTGCTGATAAGAGGGCACATATACCTGCTATCACAGGCCTCATGTACATCCATTGGTATGTATTTCGTTGTCCACTGGTGTATTATTGCACCAGGGACCAAGGTACACTTCGATTTTTCCCATTACTTTTATATGTCATTTACATGCTTAATGACAGTAGGTAACAGTCAGTATGTGTTGCTGGAAACAGCCGGGTGACCGACAACCTGTGTAGCATGGTGGGTTAATGGACTGTGC
Source organism: Protopterus annectens (assembly GCF_019279795.1). NCBI lineage: Eukaryota > Metazoa > Chordata > Ceratodontiformes > Protopteridae > Protopterus > Protopterus annectens. Next base: position 1,363,760,256 of record NC_056726.1, read on the forward strand.
TATAGTTGAGAGAAACCTGGGCTCAAGAGTTGGCAGAGGTGTTTATTTTCTACATGTGAGTAAGAATGACTTAGACACATATTGGCATTAAAGCTCTTTAAAGCTCATTTAAGCCAAGCTAAGCAAAGCAGCGCTGTGCGCCACACCACTTCACACAAATCCGTGCTAAAAATATATAAAGAAAAGAAGAAGGAGGTGATAGGAAAGTGGTGAAATGGGGACAAGCAGGGGGAAAAACATAGTGAATAGCAGGTAGCGATGTGCAAGAATGGTGTAGAAAAGAACCATAGCTATCCATTTCTTGTACAGCAACAGCTGTGCATTTTGACAGATCTTGTAGATGAATTTGGACTCTCAAACCCCAGAGAGAGGGGTGAGGACAACATAAATGTATTTTCGAGCCAAATGGACATTAGTTGTGTCCAGTGAACATGTGTGCAAAATAGAGAGCTATGTATGGGGAGATATTTTTGTTTTTCTGTGACATGTGCCCATTTTTTTAAGGGGACAGTGGAATGTTGGTGAAGGGACATAGGTACATGGGGGGAGGTTAGCTAGGTAGGAGAAGATGCAATAGCAGACAGACAAGACAGACAAGACAGCAGACAGTGGCAGTGTATGACACATGAGGGGGGTAAACATGTTGAATGGGGAGGGTGTTGTGGAATTGGAGATGCATGTGCCACCAGACAGCAGCAGCATGACAGAGGTCCCTACCCATGGGTGGTCAACACTGCTCCTTCACTGCCCCGAAGGTGGCTGTGCTGGAGGCTAGGTGCCAGGCTCTGCCTGCCCCAGCTGTTGGTTAGAGTACCCTCAATCTGGCACAGGTGATGTTCATAGCTCTGATGAATGATCCTGTTCACCATCTCCGGTAGTTAGTCTTGGGTGACTACTACCCCTCCGACACTGCTCCCAGGGTAAGCTGGGCCCTGTCCCCTGTCCCCTGATGTGGTTCCACCCAACACTGCAGGTGGTGCAGGGGCAGTGGAGGGGGCACCTACCAGCCTGGGTCCCAGACATGCAAAGACCTGGTCCCACGGCTAGTTGAGGTAGGGTAGGTGGATTACAGGGAAATGGCCTACCCTGATGTACTGTGGTGATGGAGGTATAGCAATAAGTATAGATGAGTTATGAACAAAACATATTCTTAGTAATAACAGCATGCCAGATCAGTGGAAATAACCTGAGTACATAACAATGCATATTATGCAAAACACAACAATAAATAACAGAACAGTCAGTATAACGACATGCCAGTAACAGTTATGGCATAAGACCAACAAAATAGGTAATTCAACAAGATATGTTACTATGCAACCATTATAATAGATAACAATAATAAACACATGGCCCAAAATACAGTTTAATGTAACAGCAAATGATAACAGTGAACCATAACTAATGAATAAATGAAGATAAGGGGTGAGGAGAGAGAGAAACACAGGGCATTAGTACTATTATTGGCTATATACTTGACAACAGTACTACTATCTACTCTACAGGTCTGTCCTTTCTTTATGTGTACAAGTGGCTATAGCTGCTGTCGCATGTACATATATCTCAAACTATATGCATGGGACAGTATGGGCCAAACAGTAACAACTGCAGAGACACAACTACACAGAACATGTGCACATCAGGTGAACCTATATAACTATCAAGGTGTACTGTGGGCTGATGTATTGATACTCTGCTATTTAGCTAATCATTTTTATTTTTACTTTATTTATTTTACATTTGTTTTACCTGCAGTGTTGTTAGCCTTAGAGATACAAAGGATTGATTTGTCAGTGGAGTGAAGGGGACAATTTGATTTGTAGGGTGTGAGTAGTTGACTTAGTGCTGGGGTTCTATTGGGATGTCTCACAATATTGTAGGCAATGATTAGTTGATGGTAATTGAGTAGTTGGGGAAATTCTAGCCATTGTAGTTCCTTTAGAGCCTGACAGTGATGGGTTCTGAAGGTGCAGTTATTAGCAAACTTGGCAATTGTGTTGTAGTAACATGTCATAAGTCTAGCAAGATCATGTTTTCTAATATGTGCAAGGACTGGTGCTGCATACATTAGAGTGGACAATAGATGGGTTTTGTGCTAGGGGGATTCTCACTTTTTTTGAGAGAAAGGTTTTGTATCTGTATAGTGTTCCCATTTTTTATGGCCTTTTTTGATGGTTTGTGAAATGTGGGCTTCAAACTGTAGGTTTTTGTCAATTTCTACACCAAACAGTTTGGTGTGATCAGAAGAGGTGATGATAGTACCATTTTTATAAGTGATTGAGAAGGACAGAGAGTTTGGAATAGATTTGATGGGGGTGAAAAGAACCAATTTACTCTTTTTGGGATTTAGGATAAGTTGGATCTGAGTAACCCAACTTTCCACTAAACTAAAGAAATCCTAAATGAGTTGTTGTAACATGGTAAGTGAAGGTGCAGAGCACATAAGAGTCAAATCATCTGCATACTGTATGAGTGTAGCAGGGTGGGTGGAGGTATGAAGATTGTTAGTAAAAATCGAGAAAAGAAGAGGACCTAATATAGAGCTTTGTGGTACACCTATGGTTGTTGGGAGTAGAGGAGATAGTAAACCTTGCCATTGGACAGACTGCTGCCTATCTGACAGATAATTTTTAAACCAGGCAATAGCTGGAGGGGCAAAGGCTAGAGAGGCAAGGGTATCTAGAAGTAGGGAGTGTGAGACCATATCAAATGCTTTTGAGAGGTCTAAAAATACACCAGATACAAAGTTGTTGTTTCTGTGTTGGTTTACCAGGTTAGTAAAAGAGAAAAGAGCAGATGTTGTGCTATGGTTTTGCTGAAAGCCATGTTGTGTGGAGGATAAAAGACTGTGTGAGTTTAGGAAATTCATTACTTGACAGTATATACATTTTTGAGTAGTGTAGATAGAGGAGATAGAATTGCAATTGGATGATAATTAGAGAAATCATAGGAATTACTACCTTTGTGAAGTGGAATAATATGTGAAGCCTTCCATAGTTGAGGGATGGAGGCTTCCTGTATGGAGCGATTGATAAGGATGGATACAGGGTAAGAAATGGACTCAGAAGCTACTTTAAGGAAGTTAGCAGGAAGATTGTCTGCAGCAAGGGTGGTATGCTTCAGTTTTAGGAGGATTTTTTTTAATAGTAGAGGTAGGAACAGATGAGAGAGTAAAGGAGGGGATGTTATCAGGGTATTTTGTTGAGATATCTGAAAGTTTGTTTTTGGATAATTGGGAGGACAAAGTCAGGATAGATTCTGTAAAGTGTTGATTAAATTGGGAGGCTATGTCTTTAGTATTGTTGGTAGAGGTGGGAGATGTAGGAGTGGTTGTACCTGGTTTTAACAATGAATTGATAGTATGCCAAAACTTCTGAGGGTCTTTTGAGTGATTAGTTTGGGCAGCAAGGAAATAATTCTGTTTATCCAATTTGGTTTGTGTCTTGGCCTGATTTCTGAGTTGTTGGTAGTTTTGTTTGGATAGGCTAGTGTTTTCTCTTTTCCACATTTTCCATGCCTTATCTCTAGACTTCAGTAGGGCTCTTGTGTCCCTACTTAACCATGGTGCATAGTTTGTCTTAACTCTAACTTTCCTAATGGGTGCGACTAAATTTAGGACATTAATGAAAGTGCTATTAAAGTAGTCGATGGCCAGGTCTAAACTTAGGGTTTTAAGTGGTTCCCAGTTACATTGTTTTAGAATGGAGTTAAGATCCTGTATATTTAGTTTGCAGTTATCTCCGACTTGTCTAACACTGTGGGCTTAGCTAAGTTGGTGCGTTTATGAAGGAGGACTGTGGGGAGATGGTCACTTAGAGTGTCTGGTAGGCATCCTGTTTGGTAGTTTTGTTTAGAGCAATTGACTAGCATCCAGTCTAGTATAGATTGTTTTTTTTTTTTTTTATCTGTTCTATTGGGTTCTTGGATGAGTTGGGAAAAAACAAAGAGATTGATGTGGTTAGTGGAGTTGTTAGAGTTACATACTAACCAGTCAGTATTTAGGTCACCTAGTAGGATGGTTTCCTGTGGAAGATAATCTGTAGTCCAGTCTGGGATTTCTTCAATGGTGGCGGAGTTATTTCCTGGGGGAATGTAACAACAGAGTATGTTGACTTTTTGGTGTTGTTTATATATAGGACTGAGCCTAAGATTTCAGCATTTTGAAATTTAGGTAAAGGGGTTTGTAGGGGTATTATGTTGAGTGTACTTTTAAAGAGGATAGCAATTCCACCTCCCTTCTTGCTTACTCTATCCTGTCTTAATATATTATAGCCTGGTGGAAAGATTTCCTCATCTTGGGTGTTTGGTTTTAGCCAGGTCTCAGTAATGGTTAGTATGTCTGGGGACTAGTGGGCTATAAATGCATGTAGGTCAGGAAGCTTTTTAGCTATATCATGTCGATGATAAATATGTGAGGGATTACACACTACGAAGTACATTACTTGACAGCATGACACTTGAGAGACATTTATGTGTACAGTACAGAAACTAAACAATTATCCATGTCTTGCTTGGCAGGAATGGAGATAGAACCTAATAGCAGTGACTTCAGAGGACATCTGCATGGCATATATGAATTTGCTGCAGCAAAGCTCTTACAGACACCACAGGCATACAGCCTTGTCAAGAATACACATTACTTATTTCACTTTATTTTATTATAAGACTATTTATTTTCTTTATTTTTATGCTGTATTTTCACATTCTTGCTAATGATTCAAACAGTCTGTGACATCTAAACATACAATTATTTACTGATAATATGGGCTACCTCACCCATTTACCTGTAGTTCCAGTGGAAAGAGACGCTGTGACCACTATGTAGTAAAACCTAGCACTGGATTCAAACCCTGGTCTCTCTGTGCCAAAATGTACCTTCTACAGTGCAGTTAACAAACTGAGCTACTGATTCCCTGCTGATTGTTGATTGACTGCTATTTGCCTAGAGCTTACCTGGAAACAAAATATGACCTGGCAGTACTACTACAGTTTTATACTAGCCTACACTGACAGTAGAATACACATGCATGAAATATAAGCATGACAGAGATAGTAGGCAATCTATACATTACCATATAGACCGCGGGTGTACATGATGTATTAATATGTGATGCCCGTGCACTGGCCCAGCAATCAAGGAGCTTCAATCCTCACCACTAATACCAGTGAGGGGCATCCATATAGAGAAAGGATAATAAATACACATACACAGTAAAGTACAATTCCCCTTAAGTGCACACAGAGATCACAGTCAGAGGCTGTTTTCTCCTTTTCTCTCCAGGTCCCCAATAAGACTCCCCACTGGCACAGCTATAGGGTCCAGATCTCAGCCTAGTAGGCAAGCTCAAACTTCCAGCACCCTCTCTGTCCAACCAGTGCTTCGTGTCCCTGCCCAAGTAGCTGACACACACACACACACACACACACACACACACACACACACACACACACACACACACACACACACACACGTTGCAATAAGAGTTATATACAACTACACAGACACTCCTGGAAAAGGCTGGCACATGTTCTCCAGCTGTGCCCCTTTTACCCAGACTATATGGTAGTACCATTTGCCACCACCCACTAATATTTATCAGCTAACAAAAGGTCCTTATGAAAGGGTGTCCAATTATACTGTGCAATATTATTATCTAAATGGTAAGTGCAACTGAACAGTCAAGGCTTATTTGGAGTGACTTGGACAGTATCACTATATACATGCAATGTACTCTAGAGCTTAAATTTTCTCTACACAAACCAGCCACAGCTGAGAGGTTTAAAAATATTTAATAATAAATAATAAAAACACAAGACAATACTTCTTACTACACAGTGGTAGTCAAGAGTTCAGAGATCACCAGTGGCAGCTGGTGACTTCAAATAAAAGGGGGGCTGCAGGAGACAGCTGAATGGGTGGGTCCAATGGGGAGAGGTGTGGCCAACTAGAATGGGGTGGGGCTATACTAAAAAATGCAAAAACTGGGTCTTTAATTAAATATGCTGCCCTGGGTGTCACTGCCAAACTGTCATTATGAGAGTCTAATCAAGACAAAATGAATTGTATAAGAAAAAAAAATTCAGTGCATTGGCTACATAACAGCTTACTTAATATCGAGATGGAAACAAAAAGGTTGTGAGGCATGAAAAAAGAAATTACTTTTTAAATACATTACTGGAATGCCAGTCAAAATCAAGTACAAAAAAACAAGCATCACTCAGCTCAAACCACTTCTCCTTGCACTGCAGTTCTAATTATAATTTATATTCAGCTTTATAAAAGTACCAAGTACTATGCTGAAAGTAGCAATACCCCCACTTGTAAAAATGTTCCTTATCCAAAAAAGACCTACTGCCTGACAACAACTATCTAATTGTTTCATGGGGAAAACATGATCAAAGTAAAAAATGAACAGCAAACAAGAAACAAGCTCAAGATAATTTGCTTAAAGGATTATTGCACAGGTTATGGACCACACATGATAGATTGGCATTCTGTTTAGTTTATGGATAAAGCCTGCAAAGATGGCTGCAAGTCTCCAACAAATGTAATGAGCTTCTCAAAATACTGTAATCCTGTCCTTTATTACAAATACTGTCATATGCATTTCATTACCCAAGACTTAAAAGCTATCTAGTTATGTAAATATTCTCTGCATGGCAACAACAAAAAGGCTTTCAGTGTTGGTAATTCTTTAACAGTATGCTTATTAAAGTTTACTTGCATCTTACAGTCTCGGACAAGCTCACCTGATGGTCATTAAAGCATTGCTACTTAAACACAGAGCAACAGGCACTGCAACAGCATGCATTTTATGAATAAGAAGAAGCATAGATCAACAGTATAAAAATATGACAGAAAACCAGAACATTCTGCAAAATCAAGGACAGATGAAAAGCCACTGTAGCACTCGTGTCTACCTTGGATGGGGAGATACTCTGCACACTTACACTGCATAACTGCTCCTTGCCTTGCTTGGACACATCCAGAGTCAATACATGGGGGCGTGGGTGCAACAAATATGTCACAATTTGAAATGTCTCTGGCTGACGATGATGGCCCTGATACATTTGTCATACCTCTCAGCCTCAGAGCAAGAAATCTGGACAAAGCCATAAACAAAAGTGGGACAAAGGCCCAAAAATAAGGACAGTTTTTAAATATTGTTTTATAAACTTAGAAAGCTAATAGAATAGTAGGTCTTGCATTAGTATGAATTTTCTGAAGGGTATGAAACCTGAAACTCAAATATCTGTCATTATTATCTAACTTCATTCTTTAATGATTTGCCACAAATTTGCCAGAAAACCAGAATTTTATGAAAAAAGGACCAAAAATGTGATGCATAAATATTAAAATAGCCACACAATACATCTAGGAACCTGTCAAAGAAGGGATACTTTTTTAATATTAGTACTGTTAACTTGAGCAGCTGACAAAATAAGAGACTCTACATGCATTTCTGAAATTAAAAATAATCTATAACTCTGATCATTACAATTATTTATTAATTGTAATCCCTCCATGTTTTCTTCCAAATTTGTTATTTTGCAGAGGGATTATTAGGGGGAGAGAGCAACATTTTGATCCCAAATCAGGGACAGTTGAGAGGTTTGGATATACTTAATTCTATAAGGTGATTTATTTGCACATACCTCTCATCCTCTTAACACAGGAAATCTGGACAAGGTCAAATATATTGAGGGAACATACAAACAGTACTAAAAATTGCTCTTATATAAACTTAGTCAGTTGACAGAACAACAGGTCTTGCTTTAACATGCATTTTTCTGAAGAGTATGACATCTGAAACTCAATTTCTGTCATTATTTAGTGACTTCATTCCTAAATGATTTGCCAGAAAACCACAAATTTTATGAGGAACAAACCAAAACTAAGAAGCAAAAATCGTGTTCATTCTGCAAAAAATTGGACAGTTAAGAGGTATAGTTCAGCCGGGGCTGTCTGAGTTTGCCACCCTTCCCCCCTCACAAAATCATGGCCAAATGAGGCCTCCCCCCTGCAGCTATTCCAATGTTCCATTATTTGGCTACTTTGCCCCATTCACAATAAACACTGTAATGTGCATACTGCTTTACTCTTACAGTGATTTGGATTTCATTTAAAAGTTTTATTTTACATTTTACAGCACAAACACTAATAGACATGTGCTAAACAAAGCAATACAGTCTCACAATGAAAATAAACTTAGCATTAAAATTTCCCTGCCCTTGAAACTCACATTCATTGAAACAGCAGTGAAACTCACATTCAAAGAAAATACATCTGGCCAGTGGCAGATAAAAACTAACTTTGGGCTGTTTTCAAATCATAGGCCCCTCGCACAGGAAACAAACATGTGTTCTTTGATACGCCTTCCTGATTGTATTAAATTATATTCCTTGTATAATACAGTACAGCTTTTAGAGGGCATTTAAAATGTATTGTTTTGAACATTTTGCTAGTAAACAATGAAATAAAATGCATGCACCTATAATGACAAAACTGCCCAGTTCAGAATATTTCCATCATAGAAGTCTACTCAAACTTCTACAATCCACCAGTATCAGTAAATATGCATAATCTCTGCGGAAGTAAAAGTCATCTAAATAATTCCACATTAAAGAGATCTGTAACTAATGAAGAGGTTGCTGCTAGCAAACAACTTTATATTTCATTGTTTCATCTACAAATAAAGCGCCTGTTGCTGTTGAGGAATAAATTACCTATGTTATATTAAACAAAATGATACATTGGTAATATTGCAATAGGGAATGGATGGCAAACTGATAACAGGTTCATCGTTACTAGGTATCTTGGCCAAAGAGGACATTCTCAGGGCTGCAGCATCCACCCCCTTTAAAAGTCAACACAGTATAGTATCAGCAATGCATCTTTATACTGTGAGAGTAGAACCCACAGCCTTCTGCATCAAAAGCAAGTATACTACATGTCATGCTATTAACAAATATAAGCAGACTCAGCATACGCAGCATTAAACTTCTCTTCAAGCTCTCAGCTTCGTGTAAAATCCATTCAACACTCAACTGTATCTCTCAACATTGAAGCACAAGAAATCTGGAAAAAGCCAACATTTATTTGGGGGGAACAAAAGCCCAAAAATTAGGGACACATTTTAAACATTGCTTGTATAATCTTGGAAAGTTGCTAGAATGAAATGCTATTTTACCACCATGCAATTCACTGCCAAGTCTTGAACCCTGGACCCTACATTCAGAGCAACATACAGCTATGCCAAATCAGCTGTTTCTTGAAAGACAGGTAGACTGAAACTTAAATGGCTATCATTTAGTGACTTCAGTTCTCACCATAGCTTTTAACCTCCTAGCACTAAACACCTAGACAAAGTCAATAATGGAGAATACAGCCCCCAAACATATTCAGTGAATTCAGTACTCTCCATAGGTTTCAACCTCTTAGCACAAAAAACCTGGACAAAGCCAATAATGGGGGAATACAGCCCCCAAAATAGGGACACATTTCAAATATTGATCTTATAAACAGAAGATTGCTAGAATAAAAGGTTTTGTGTTACCATGTACTTTATGAAGAATATGAAGTCTGACCACAAATTTCACATGAACAAAAATATGATGCAAAAATTTCACAAGTGGTGGTGGGTAGGGAATTCAAGCTCTTGCTATCTGCTCCTAAGGTACAGGATTTGAGTCTAGCCACCAGGTATATTTAACTGGGGCATTGCGCGCACACACACACACACACACACACACACACACACACACACACACATGCACACACAAATTGTCCTTTCCTTGTGAACTGGAACATGGATTTAATGGGCCCAAAATGGACTAGTTGACTTACCTGCTGAAAAGATAAAATTTAAAAGGTTAATTTTTATTTATTCATTTTGTTTTAGAGGACAGCATCACTGCATACTATGCCACAATCATAATGTAAAGTGACTACCATCAGTTGGATCACTCGCTCCCTTTAAGAAAAACAGCTTAAATCCATCAAGACTTGCGGTTTTACTCACAAGCTCGAAGGGTAGGGTTCAAACCCATCATTCCGTGGCTTGTCATTTATTCCCTATGTAATCACCTCCCTTGAGCGGAACCTCTTGACTTAATGTATGTAAGACTACAGTTGTCTGTTTCAGATTTAAAGTTTGACTGTAATCAGATTACTGAACTACTGATATTACAGGGAAAATGATTACAGAGAAATGCTGAGGGACAAATTAAACAAAGTTCTAGTTGTACTGCAGTCCAATAAAATGAGTGCTCTAGTCATTTACCTTTTAACCATAATAAATTAAGTTAATGGCATTCAGATACCACACGTTCCCTGCAAGAATCCTTTTTACTAGGTGTAGTAGATACTTGTCATTATATTTTGAGTGACAGGGTTACTTTGTTGAAGATGACCATAAAAGCAGAATGTAACACATACACCTTCTAACATAACACTTTAAACTTCTAGATAATGCAAAAATTCAGAATTATGACGTTTTCTCAAACATTTTGGAAGGCTAGTGACATGTAGAAATGAATTTTGTCAACATTATGGCATAAGATACATATGTTTGTGATTGCCTGTACAGTACACAGTGAGAAATGACATAACAGATTTTATTTTATGATGTAGTTCAGTTAACAAGCATAAGTGTTAATAACATGAAAACATACAAGCAGAGCCTATAATAATCTATATGAATGCTGCAACAACATGCTGAATTAATGTAAACGCTGGTTTCCTTGTCCGTTGTAAATACCAGTTTCTTTCCTGCAGTAAAATCCATTGTTGAAAGTTCGCTTTCCTTCCTGGAGTACAAACCCCCAGGATGAGAGCAAGTCCTACTTCTTCCCCTTCCCACGAGGCTCATCCTAGTCCTTTCCCTTCCTGTGAGAGCAAGCTGGGTGCTACTCAGCCTGCAGATGTTGCAGTCCGATCCCCTTCTACTCTATGCAGTTGTAAGTGCATAGACGTCTGGGTATCTGCTGTTGAATGCTGTCTTCCTAATCTGGACTGCTGGTGAGACAGTCTAAATTCTGTGCACATGCTCCAGACTGGTTCACCAGCAGTCCAAATATCGGGAAATGCTACGAGTGCTCATGCACAAGGTTCCTGGACTCACGTTTGTTTTCTTTTTGCTTTACTTTTATTTTTATTTTTTTTCTTTTCTTTTCTGTTTTACAGCTGAGGGGGCTACAGTCCTGCAGCCCAGTAGCATGAGCCACCCCTGGAGATCACAGAGAAGTACTTCAAATAATGCAGTAAAAAGTTCTGACATCAATACAGAAAAAAAGACTAATCTAATATTCCTGCTTCTTAGCTATATCTAAGAGAAAACACCATTCTAAAATAAACTTACATATAGAGCAAGACAGTGCTGGTGATGTTGGATTTTCTCAAGAAAAAATGCTCAGTGCCCTCATTCTTTCTGTCCTTAAATTGATAACACAGTACCACTGATTCATTTCAGATTACATCATTTCTTTCTGGTTCCCAGGATAACAGAAACTCAGAGGTTAAAGGAAAACAACAGGATATTAAAGCAGATTCCCCAACCTGCTGACTCTTTCAGTCCCTGTTCATTGATAAAGCTTAAAAAAATCACCCTTGCAGCTTTAAAAAATAACCCACTCAACTGTTTTCACTGTTCTGCTTCCCAGCTTTCCGTACTGTTTTT